>NW_027206535.1:5110000-5259832 GCF_024711535.1 Dipodomys merriami | reverse complement strand
CCCAGCCCGCATGTCGGCTCTACCATACTCACAGGTTGGCACGGGACAGCCCCACAAATGGACAGTGCCATCTTTCCCGAAGGTCCGCGGAAGCGCTGCCAGGAAGCATGTGTTGGCCACTGGCTCCTCTTTTGCCCAGAACCTCCACGGATACCCGGCCTGGGAGGAATCCTGTTGTCTTCCCAAATCACTGTGACGTGCCTCCTGTCAGCTCCCTACGTCACTGGCTGGCAGCCCTTCTCTTTGCCTTTACTCACGTCTCTGTTTCTCATACCCTGTGATACAATGCAGGGCTGTACCAACACCACTGGCTTTATCCTGCAGGTGTGTCCAGAGGCTCCACGTGTGTCTTAGCTGGCACCCGGGCTCGGTCCCCTGGCTAGCGAGTGCCTTCCTTTGCTTGCCACAGTGGCCCAGGACCCAGGATGGATATCCCAGGCCTTGGATATGAAGCGTCTACCAGTAATGCAAAAGACATAGAGGCCTTTGAGAGCAAGGGGTCCCTGTTGGTTTCACCCGCAGGTCCTTTGGTTTCCTGGGTTTGGTTTGGTAAAGCAGCGTTTGCAGAGTAAAGGAGGATGAGCAACCAGATTGTTGTACCCTCGATTTCATGGCAGTGTGGCTCCCAACAAACAAGAGGCTGGAATCCCAAAACCTCTCTTCAGACATGAGATATGGCTGATGTTTGGCTGGTTGGCTGGCTGGCTGGGATGAATGGAAACATGGATGGCTGGCTGGCTGGCTGGCTGGCTGGGTGGATGGATGGATGGATGGATGGATGGATGGATGGATGGATGGATGGTTGGATGGATGGGTGGCTGGCTGCAAGCAAGGGAAAGCTTAGTATGTAGACAAGAATAACTTAAGGGGAGAGACGGGGGAGGGAGAGAGACAGAGACAGAGACAAATGGCACTGGCAGGACAGAGCAAGTGACGGGCAGATATATGGGTGTCTTTGTGGGTGGATGTTGGACCGGAGGAGGTGTGTAGCGCTTACAGGCTAAGCAGAGGGAACAAAGTCCCACAGAGTGTCCCATGTCAGGGCTGGAGCCGGGGTCGGGGCCTTGGGGAGAAGCAGAGGGAAAGGAAAGCTTTGGAAATCTAGGGGCAGCGCACCCCCTCCAGCCAGAGAGGTAAAGTGTGTCCCTGAAATGGCATGAGAAGCCCAGCTGGCCAGGCTAGGCCAGGCCCACAGAGAAGGGTGAGAACCCCCAACCAATCCCTGCCCAGGGGTCTGGAACCTGACAGGGGGAATGGAGGCCATCAATCCTAAAGCAAGAGCCTGGGCTGCGTGCGCGATGCAGCCCCCTGAGCCCTGTGGCTCTGGCTGCAGGGCAGGAGGTGTGGAGCGTGGACCAACCAAAAGGTCCGGAGCCAGGGATGAGGAGAAGTGGGGAGGGGGCAGCCGAACTAGTCCTCCAAAGCAGCCCTGTCGACACGACTCTGGAAGTCGTGTTCTTGTCTGTGGCGCCCTTGGAAGTGAGCGCCAATCAAGTGGAATTTGGCCCTTCCCATGCAGGGCTTGCATTCAGGAGCTGGCTGGCAGGTGTCTATTTGAGAAGCACCATGATGAGCGTTGGTTGGTTTTGTGCAAAAGTGTGTTGTGGCCCCGTGCACGGTCGGTGGAGGCAGGGCAGAGAAAGGAGGCAAAGGAGAGGCAGGAGTGTGGCAGCCAGGGTCTTTGTAGCCTTGGCCGGCGGGCCAGTCAGGAGGGTGAGGAAGGCAACTCCAGAGTCGGGAGGGAGGGGGTGGGGTGGGCTGGGGAGGGGTACAGGGATGGAAGGTGGAGGTCCCCGGGCCTGATGAGTTTGGGGGGGCCCCAGAGCCCAGGGGCTGGGCCAGGGCTGGGAAGAGCAGAGAATGGGTGAGCTAGGAGGCGGCTGCGGGCAGCAGGTAGGTGTCGGTAGCGGTGTGTGGCGTGAGGGGGCGGTGTGGCGCCGGGTGTGCGGGCAGCGCGGCGGGGTGGGCGGCCCGCTGTGCCGTCGGCCGCCAGGCCGGCAGTGCCCGCAAGGCCGCGGGCGGGTGGTGCGGCTGGAGGTGGTGCGGCTGGAGGCGGCTGTGGGTTTGCGTGTGAGCGGCGGGCGTGAGGGAGCGTGCGTGTGTGCGGGGTGGGCGGCGTGGCGGGGGTGCGTGGCGGGGCGGGGCGTGGCGGGGCGGGGCGGCGGTGGCGGCTGGGGCGTGGGAGGGGTGTTGGGTCGGGCGTGCGAGTGTCGGGTGAGCGGCTGGCGCCTCCTGGCGGCGAGGGTCGGGTGGGCGCGGCCAGCGGAGGGTGTGAGTGTGTGTTGGTGGTGGGGAGGGGGCAAGAGTGGTGTGAGAGTGGGATTGGAGCGCGCGCAGGCGCAGTGGGAGGCGCAGGCGGGGCGGCGAGCGAGCGCCGGGCGGGCGGAGTGCGCGTCAGCAGGCTCAAGGAGGCGTTTGTCGGCGGCGGCAGTCGCCGGCCGTGGTGGCGCACGCCGGTAATCAACGAGGAGGATGAGGCAGGAGGATCACGAGTTCGAGACCAGCCTGGGCTACACCTTTTCGCACCTCACCTCACGCTTGCCCTTTCCAACCCTTGCTTTTGCCGCTACCTACCCTCCTCTCCCACCTCCTGCACCACAAACACAAACACAAACACACAACACACAACACACAACACGCGCCACGCACACAAACACCCTCTCCTCTCTGCTCCACACACCGCCACACTACCCGCCAGCCTGCCTGCCTACTTCTCTTCATGCTACACACACACACACACACACACACACACACACACACACACACCATCCCAATGATTTACTCCCTTTCTACTCACTTTCTTCACATGCCGGAGACTTTACCATTGCTTCATGAAAAACACAAGTCCACACCACCAGCTTGGACACTCACACAACAGTCTTTTGTCCCTGCAGTTTTCCTCACACACCTCTTCCTCCACTCCTCTTGCTTGACCTGTTGCTACTCTCAGTTATACAGACTCACTACCTTGCTGTCTGTCTGTCTGTCTGTCTGTCTGTCTGTCTGTCTGTCTGTGTCTGTCTGTCTGTCTTTCTGTGTCTGTCTTCCACGCCACCTGCCTGCCTGCCTGCCTGCCTGCCTGCCTGCCTGCCTATGGGTCCATCTGATTGTTCCCTCAGTGCATTGTTTCCTTAGGAGTTTCGTTTTCCTTCTTTTAGAGACAGTGTCTCTCTGGTGGAGGGGGTGCCAGAGTCTCCCCCGTGTCCTCAAGAAGTACTTGAGGTACTTCTTTGCCCACTGTAGATCGCAGCACTGCTGTGTTGGGTTCCGAATGTCCCGGTGTCTCCTTCTGAAACCTTCTGAAGGCCCGTACGGCCGTCTGGTGCAACCCTAGGCTCATGCCACACGCCTAAGTTTCCCTGTTGTTCTGGCCGGCACTTGGCCTTGGCTGCTGTGTCCCCAGCAGGCATCCCGAGGGCTCATCCCACGGGTGACACTGCTTTTTGCCTTGTTGGCCTTGGCACGCTGCAAAACCCGACACCTTGCCTTACCACTGACACCTGACCCTGAGTCCCCTCCAAATTCCCGGCCTTCTTTCCTGATCTCCCCAACTCTCCTCCCACCCCCCTCGGTCCCCATGGCCGGTGACCATTTCACTTACCGTCTTGTCATCGAGGGACAACATCATGCTCCATTTGCCCTAAACATCTGGCTTAGCTACCTTGGCTCCTAGGATCAGGCGGCCCCCAGAAGCTCTGCAGGTGCCAAGACCTCTGGGACACCCATGTGCCCAGGTGCCCAGATCCCAGGCAAGAGATGGAAGTGAGGTACATTGCTTACAACTGCTTGTTTTGCCTCATCTGAAGCAGCTTTCTGGCTGTTGGTGACTGGCTGGTGCTCCAGGGTACCGCCCAGGACCTGGCTGCTTGCATTCAGCTGGGGTGCACCATGCCTCCCGGGGAAGGAGACAGGAGGCACTCAGCGCAAACCCTCACTGAACCCAAGGCTATGTGGTTTCTAGGTGCTAGCATCTGTCTGTCTGACCATCTGTCCTTCTGTCCATCCACCCCTTCGTCTTTCCTTCAGTCTGTCTGTCCATCCGTCTCTGTCTGTCTTGTGTGTGCCTCTCAGGAGAGAGTATGCTCCCTAGAAGCGATCGCAGAATCTATTTGGGTTCACCGATGTGGATGTGTCCTCAGCACTTACCTACCCACACCTGGCCCATGCAAGAGGCTCAGCAAAATCTGCTGAGCTAATGAGTGAAGTTCCCTATGGAGCTTGGTGCTGCCATCTTCCAGGAGCATGAAGGCAGTACCCAGTCTGCACTGGGTCCCAAGGGTGACGTGGAGGATTCCCGGGTGCTAGATGTGCATGGGACTTCAGAGAAGGAGCCACACAGAGCAAGATGTGCCACGCCCCTAAGAACCTCACAGTTACAGCCTGGTCAATCTCTAGTAGCGACCTCATGGACATGGCTGGGGTGTGTGTGTGTGTGTGTGTGTGTGTGTGTGTGTGTGTGTGTGTGTGTGTGTGAAGGAGAGAGAGACAGAAAGACAGAGAGAGAGGACTGACACTCTCTCCTAGAAGTGATGCCTTACTGGGTTTGGAGGCATGGAGGCTTCACCCAATGCAGAGCAGGTGGTGGGGATGGGGGAGGGGTTGGAGCAAGGGTCAATGGTCCTGGAGGATCAGGGCTTGACTTGGGGAAAAATATCCAGCTGTGCAGCTTGTGTCTGCCAGGGGAAGGACTGAAGGAAGCTGGGCTCTGGAGCCAGAGCGCAGGTAGGTAGCCAGGGGCCCGTCTTGTGGGCAAGCAAGGGAGCTTGTCCTGCCCATTCTTTTCAGCCCATTCCCCACAGGAGAAGGAATCAGGAGCCGAGAGGAAGTGCCCTTCAGTGGAGGCTGGTCCCCTGGCTGTGTTGGGCCAGCGGCCAATAGCGAGACAAGAAACACATCAAGCAGCTCCCGTGCAAAGCACCACAACTAACAAACACAGAAAAGCACCACACTCGAGTGCAGAGGGTGTGGGACAGAGATATTTGCCCACCTGCTGTAACACCGCAGTATCGTTCCTGGCCCATGTCCACCCCAAATGGACCCACTTCCCCCTCATAGTTCTTTCCTTCTGGGTGGTAGAGTTTGCTCTGCGCTTGGGGGGGCATCATGCTCTCTAGGTAGGAAATGAATACGCTCAGGTCAGCGTGGCTGGGTGTTGTGTAGGTCGGGGCTGTGTGGACGGTCGAGTGAGTTTCAGGTCAGCAGACTACCTCTACAGCCTGGTGGAGCTACCTCATGGGAGAAGAGGCCTGAAGAGCCAAGGGGAGGTTTGGTGTCCCTATGGCGGTAACACTTCACCGAGGTGCTGGCATCGCTCCACCGGTCACCCTAGCTGCTCAGGAGGCTGAGACTCGAGCATTGTGGATGGAAGCCGGCAGCCCGCGAGCAGGAAATTTCAGGCTGAAAGGGTCCGTGTTATATTAACCAGCAAAGCCCAGACTGGTGGCTTGGCTCAAGTGGTAGAGCACAAGTCCAGCAGGAGCTACCGAGGTCCTGAGTTGAAGCCCTGGCACCGGCGCAAAGGACAGAACACACAACCCACCCACAACACAACCACGGCAACAGCAAAGCTTTGCGTGCAGTGATATGGGCCCCTAAGGACCCCTACGTATGTGGCAACATCAGGTAGCAGCTAGCTCAGCCCCGTGAAGCCCTCGCCCCCACTTCCTTTGCCAGAGCCACCCTCACACCAGCTCCTGTCCCCACAGTTCCCAGCCCGCATGTCGGCTCTACCATACTCACAGGTTGGCACGGGACAGCCCCACAAATGGACAGTGCCATCTTTCCCGAAGGTCCGCGGAAGCGCTGCCAGGAAGCATGTGTTGGCCACTGGCTCCTCTTTTGCCCAGAACCTCCACGGATACCCGGCCTGGGAGGAATCCTGTTGTCTTCCCAAATCACTGTGACGTGCCTCCTGTCAGCTCCCTACGTCACTGGCTGGCAGCCCTTCTCTTTGCCTTTACTCACGTCTCTGTTTCTCATACCCTGTGATACAATGCAGGGCTGTACCAACACCACTGGCTTTATCCTGCAGGTGTGTCCAGAGGCTCCACGTGTGTCTTAGCTGGCACCCGGGCTCGGTCCCCTGGCTAGCGAGTGCCTTCCTTTGCTTGCCACAGTGGCCCAGGACCCAGGATGGATATCCCAGGCCTTGGATATGAAGCGTCTACCAGTAATGCAAAAGACATAGAGGCCTTTGAGAGCAAGGGGTCCCTGTTGGTTTCACCCGCAGGTCCTTTGGTTTCCTGGGTTTGGTTTGGTAAAGCAGCGTTTGCAGAGTAAAGGAGGATGAGCAACCAGATTGTTGTACCCTCGATTTCATGGCAGTGTGGCTCCCAACAAACAAGAGGCTGGAATCCCAAAACCTCTCTTCAGACATGAGATATGGCTGATGTTTGGCTGGTTGGCTGGCTGGCTGGGATGAATGGAAACATGGATGGCTGGCTGGCTGGCTGGCTGGCTGGGTGGATGGATGGATGGATGGATGGATGGATGGATGGATGGATGGATGGTTGGATGGATGGGTGGCTGGCTGCAAGCAAGGGAAAGCTTAGTATGTAGACAAGAATAACTTAAGGGGAGAGACGGGGGAGGGAGAGAGACAGAGACAGAGACAAATGGCACTGGCAGGACAGAGCAAGTGACGGGCAGATATATGGGTGTCTTTGTGGGTGGATGTTGGACCGGAGGAGGTGTGTAGCGCTTACAGGCTAAGCAGAGGGAACAAAGTCCCACAGAGTGTCCCATGTCAGGGCTGGAGCCGGGGTCGGGGCCTTGGGGAGAAGCAGAGGGAAAGGAAAGCTTTGGAAATCTAGGGGCAGCGCACCCCCTCCAGCCAGAGAGGTAAAGTGTGTCCCTGAAATGGCATGAGAAGCCCAGCTGGCCAGGCTAGGCCAGGCCCACAGAGAAGGGTGAGAACCCCCAACCAATCCCTGCCCAGGGGTCTGGAACCTGACAGGGGGAATGGAGGCCATCAATCCTAAAGCAAGAGCCTGGGCTGCGTGCGCGATGCAGCCCCCTGAGCCCTGTGGCTCTGGCTGCAGGGCAGGAGGTGTGGAGCGTGGACCAACCAAAAGGTCCGGAGCCAGGGATGAGGAGAAGTGGGGAGGGGGCAGCCGAACTAGTCCTCCAAAGCAGCCCTGTCGACACGACTCTGGAAGTCGTGTTCTTGTCTGTGGCGCCCTTGGAAGTGAGCGCCAATCAAGTGGAATTTGGCCCTTCCCATGCAGGGCTTGCATTCAGGAGCTGGCTGGCAGGTGTCTATTTGAGAAGCACCATGATGAGCGTTGGTTGGTTTTGTGCAAAAGTGTGTTGTGGCCCCGTGCACGGTCGGTGGAGGCAGGGCAGAGAAAGGAGGCAAAGGAGAGGCAGGAGTGTGGCAGCCAGGGTCTTTGTAGCCTTGGCCGGCGGGCCAGTCAGGAGGGTGAGGAAGGCAACTCCAGAGTCGGGAGGGAGGGGGTGGGGTGGGCTGGGGAGGGGTACAGGGATGGAAGGTGGAGGTCCCCGGGCCTGATGAGTTTGGGGGGGCCCCAGAGCCCAGGGGCTGGGCCAGGGCTGGGAAGAGCAGAGAATGGGTGAGCTAGGAGGCGGCTGCGGGCAGCAGGTAGGTGTCGGTAGCGGTGTGTGGCGTGAGGGGGCGGTGTGGCGCCGGGTGTGCGGGCAGCGCGGCGGGGTGGGCGGCCCGCTGTGCCGTCGGCCGCCAGGCCGGCAGTGCCCGCAAGGCCGCGGGCGGGTGGTGCGGCTGGAGGTGGTGCGGCTGGAGGCGGCTGTGGGTTTGCGTGTGAGCGGCGGGCGTGAGGGAGCGTGCGTGTGTGCGGGGTGGGCGGCGTGGCGGGGGTGCGTGGCGGGGCGGGGCGTGGCGGGGCGGGGCGGCGGTGGCGGCTGGGGCGTGGGAGGGGTGTTGGGTCGGGCGTGCGAGTGTCGGGTGAGCGGCTGGCGCCTCCTGGCGGCGAGGGTCGGGTGGGCGCGGCCAGCGGAGGGTGTGAGTGTGTGTTGGTGGTGGGGACGGGGCAAGAGTGGTGTGAGGGTGGGATTGGAGCGCGCGCAGGCGCAGTGGGAGGCGCAGGCGGGGCGGCGAGCGAGCGCCGGGCGGGCGGAGTGCGCGTCAGCAGGCTCAAGGAGGCGTTTGTCGGCGGCGGCAGTCGCCGGCCGTGGTGGCGCACGCCGGTAATCAACGAGGAGGATGAGGCAGGAGGATCACGAGTTCGAGACCAGCCTGGGCTACACCTTTTCGCACCTCACCTCACGCTTGCCCTTTCCAACCCTTGCTTTTGCCGCTACCTACCCTCCTCTCCCACCTCCTGCACCACAAACACAAACACAAACACACAACACACAACACACAACACACAACACGCGCCACGCACACAAACACCCTCTCCTCTCTGCTCCACACACCGCCACACTACCCGCCAGCCTGCCTGCCTACTTCTCTTCATGCTACACACACACACACACACACACACACACACACACACACCATCCCAATGATTTACTCCCTTTCTACTCACTTTCTTCACATGCCGGAGACTTTACCATTGCTTCATGAAAAACACAAGTCCACACCACCAGCTTGGACACTCACACAACAGTCTTTTGTCCCTGCAGTTTTCCTCACACACCTCTTCCTCCACTCCTCTTGCTTGACCTGTTGCTACTCTCAGTTATACAGACTCACTACCTTGCTGTCTGTCTGTCTGTCTGTCTGTCTGTCTGTCTGTCTGTCTGTGTCTGTCTGTCTGTCTTTCTGTGTCTGTCTTCCACGCCACCTGCCTGCCTGCCTGCCTGCCTGCCTGCCTGCCTGCCTATGGGTCCATCTGATTGTTCCCTCAGTGCATTGTTTCCTTAGGAGTTTCGTTTTCCTTCTTTTAGAGACAGTGTCTCTCTGGTGGAGGGGGTGCCAGAGTCTCCCCCGTGTCCTCAAGAAGTACTTGAGGTACTTCTTTGCCCACTGTAGATCGCAGCACTGCTGTGTTGGGTTCCGAATGTCCCGGTGTCTCCTTCTGAAACCTTCTGAAGGCCCGTACGGCCGTCTGGTGCAACCCTAGGCTCATGCCACACGCCTAAGTTTCCCTGTTGTTCTGGCCGGCACTTGGCCTTGGCTGCTGTGTCCCCAGCAGGCATCCCGAGGGCTCATCCCACGGGTGACACTGCTTTTTGCCTTGTTGGCCTTGGCACGCTGCAAAACCCGACACCTTGCCTTACCACTGACACCTGACCCTGAGTCCCCTCCAAATTCCCGGCCTTCTTTCCTGATCTCCCCAACTCTCCTCCCACCCCCCTCGGTCCCCATGGCCGGTGACCATTTCACTTACCGTCTTGTCATCGAGGGACAACATCATGCTCCATTTGCCCTAAACATCTGGCTTAGCTACCTTGGCTCCTAGGATCAGGCGGCCCCCAGAAGCTCTGCAGGTGCCAAGACCTCTGGGACACCCATGTGCCCAGGTGCCCAGATCCCAGGCAAGAGATGGAAGTGAGGTACATTGCTTACAACTGCTTGTTTTGCCTCATCTGAAGCAGCTTTCTGGCTGTTGGTGACTGGCTGGTGCTCCAGAGTACCGCCCAGGACCTGGCTGCTTGCATTCAGCTGGGGTGCACCATGCCTCCCGGGGAAGGAGACAGGAGGCACTCAGCGCAAACCCTCACTGAACCCAAGGCTATGTGGTTTCTAGGTGCTAGCATCTGTCTGTCTGACCATCTGTCCTTCTGTCCATCCACCCCTTCGTCTTTCCTTCAGTCTGTCTGTCCATCCGTCTCTGTCTGTCTTGTGTGTGCCTCTCAGGAGAGAGTATGCTCCCTAGAAGCGATCGCAGAATCTATTTGGGTTCACCGATGTGGATGTGTCCTCAGCACTTACCTACCCACACCTGGCCCATGCAAGAGGCTCAGCAAAATCTGCTGAGCTAATGAGTGAAGTTCCCTATGGAGCTTGGTGCTGCCATCTTCCAGGAGCATGAAGGCAGTACCCAGTCTGCACTGGGTCCCAAGGGTGACGTGGAGGATTCCCGGGTGCTAGATGTGCATGGGACTTCAGAGAAGGAGCCACACAGAGCAAGATGTGCCACGCCCCTAAGAACCTCACAGTTACAGCCTGGTCAATCTCTAGTAGCGACCTCATGGACATGGCTGGGGTGTGTGTGTGTGTGTGTGTGTGTGTGTGTGTGTGTGTGTGTGTGTGAAGGAGAGAGAGACAGAAAGACAGAGAGAGAGGACTGACACTCTCTCCTAGAAGTGATGCCTTACTGGGTTTGGAGGCATGGAGGCTTCACCCAATGCAGAGCAGGTGGTGGGGATGGGGGAGGGGTTGGAGCAAGGGTCAATGGTCCTGGAGGATCAGGGCTTGACTTGGGGAAAAATATCCAGCTGTGCAGCTTGTGTCTGCCAGGGGAAGGACTGAAGGAAGCTGGGCTCTGGAGCCAGAGCGCAGGTAGGTAGCCAGGGGCCCGTCTTGTGGGCAAGCAAGGGAGCTTGTCCTGCCCATTCTTTTCAGCCCATTCCCCACAGGAGAAGGAATCAGGAGCCGAGAGGAAGTGCCCTTCAGTGGAGGCTGGTCCCCTGGCTGTGTTGGGCCAGCGGCCAATAGCGAGACAAGAAACACATCAAGCAGCTCCCGTGCAAAGCACCACAACTAACAAACACAGAAAAGCACCACACTCGAGTGCAGAGGGTGTGGGACAGAGATATTTGCCCACCTGCTGTAACACCGCAGTATCGTTCCTGGCCCATGTCCACCCCAAATGGACCCACTTCCCCCTCATAGTTCTTTCCTTCTGGGTGGTAGAGTTTGCTCTGCGCTTGGGGGGGCATCATGCTCTCTAGGTAGGAAATGAATACGCTCAGGTCAGCGTGGCTGGGTGTTGTGTAGGTCGGGGCTGTGTGGACGGTCGAGTGAGTTTCAGGTCAGCAGACTACCTCTACAGCCTGGTGGAGCTACCTCATGGGAGAAGAGGCCTGAAGAGCCAAGGGGAGGTTTGGTGTCCCTATGGCGGTAACACTTCACCGAGGTGCTGGCATCGCTCCACCGGTCACCCTAGCTGCTCAGGAGGCTGAGACTCGAGCATTGTGGATGGAAGCCGGCAGCCCGCGAGCAGGAAATTTCAGGCTGAAAGGGTCCGTGTTATATTAACCAGCAAAGCCCAGACTGGTGGCTTGGCTCAAGTGGTAGAGCACAAGTCCAGCAGGAGCTACCGAGGTCCTGAGTTGAAGCCCTGGCACCGGCGCAAAGGACAGAACACACAACCCACCCACAACACAACCACGGCAACAGCAAAGCTTTGCGTGCAGTGATATGGGCCCCTAAGGACCCCTACGTATGTGGCAACATCAGGTAGCAGCTAGCTCAGCCCCGTGAAGCCCTCGCCCCCACTTCCTTTGCCAGAGCCACCCTCACACCAGCTCCTGTCCCCACAGTTCCCAGCCCGCATGTCGGCTCTACCATACTCACAGGTTGGCACGGGACAGCCCCACAAATGGACAGTGCCATCTTTCCCGAAGGTCCGCGGAAGCGCTGCCAGGAAGCATGTGTTGGCCACTGGCTCCTCTTTTGCCCAGAACCTCCACAGATACCCGGCCTGGGAGGAATCCTGTTGTCTTCCCAAATCACTGTGACGTGCCTCCTGTCAGCTCCCTACGTCACTGGCTGGCAGCCCTTCTCTTTGCCTTTACTCACGTCTCTGTTTCTCATACCCTGTGATACAATGCAGGGCTGTACCAACACCACTGGCTTTATCCTGCAGGTGTGTCCAGAGGCTCCACGTGTGTCTTAGCTGGCACCCGGGCTCGGTCCCCTGGCTAGCGAGTGCCTTCCTTTGCTTGCCACAGTGGCCCAGGACCCAGGATGGATATCCCAGGCCTTGGATATGAAGCGTCCACCAGTAATGCAAAAGACATAGAGGCCTTTGAGAGCAAGGGGTCCCTGTTGGTTTCACCCGCAGGTCCTTTGGTTTCCTGGGTTTGGTTTGGTAAAGCAGCGTTTGCAGAGTAAAGGAGGATGAGCAACCAGATTGTTGTACCCTCGATTTCATGGCAGTGTGGCTCCCAACAAACAAGAGGCTGGAATCCCAAAACCTCTCTTCAGACATGAGATATGGCTGATGTTTGGCTGGTTGGCTGGCTGGCTGGGATGAATGGAAACATGGATGGCTGGCTGGCTGGCTGGCTGGCTGGGTGGATGGATGGATGGATGGATGGATGGATGGATGGATGGATGGTTGGATGGATGGGTGGCTGGCTGCAAGCAAGGGAAAGCTTAGTATGTAGACAAGAATAACTTAAGGGGAGAGACGGGGGAGGGAGAGAGACAGAGACAGAGACAAATGGCACTGGCAGGACAAAGCAAGTGACGGGCAGATATATGGGTGTCTTTGTGGGTGGATGTTGGACCGGAGGAGGTGTGTAGCGCTTACAGGCTAAGCAGAGGGAACAAAGTCCCACAGAGTGTCCCATGTCAGGGCTGGAGCCGGGGTCGGGGCCTTGGGGAGAAGCAGAGGGAAAGGAAAGCTTTGGAAATCTAGGGGCAGCGCACCCCCTCCAGCCAGAGAGGTAAAGTGTGTCCCTGAAATGGCATGAGAAGCCCAGCTGGCCAGGCTAGGCCAGGCCCACAGAGAAGGGTGAGAACCCCCAACCAATCCCTGCCCAGGGGTCTGGAACCTGACAGGGGGAATGGAGGCCATCAATCCTAAAGCAAGAGCCTGGGCTGCGTGCGCGATGCAGCCCCCTGAGCCCTGTGGCTCTGGCTGCAGGGCAGGAGGTGTGGAGCGTGGACCAACCAAAAGGTCCGGAGCCAGGGATGAGGAGAAGTGGGGAGGGGGCAGCCGAACTAGTCCTCCAAAGCAGCCCTGTCGACACGACTCTGGAAGTCGTGTTCTTGTCTGTGGCGCCCTTGGAAGTGAGCGCCAATCAAGTGGAATTTGGCCCTTCCCATGCAGGGCTTGCATTCAGGAGCTGGCTGGCAGGTGTCTATTTGAGAAGCACCATGATGAGCGTTGGTTGGTTTTGTGCAAAAGTGTGTTGTGGCCCCGTGCACGGTCGGTGGAGGCAGGGCAGAGAAAGGAGGCAAAGGAGAGGCAGGAGTGTGGCAGCCAGGGTCTTTGTAGCCTTGGCCGGCGGGCCAGTCAGGAGGGTGAGGAAGGCAACTCCAGAGTCGGGAGGGAGGGGGTGGGGTGGGCTGGGGAGGGGTACAGGGATGGAAGGTGGAGGTCCCCGGGCCTGATGAGTTTGGGGGGGCCCCAGAGCCCAGGGGCTGGGCCAGGGCTGGGAAGAGCAGAGAATGGGTGAGCTAGGAGGCGGCTGCGGGCAGCAGGTAGGTGTCGGTAGCGGTGTGTGGCGTGAGGGGGCGGTGTGGCGCCGGGTGTGCGGGCAGCGCGGCGGGGTGGGCGGCCCGCTGTGCCGTCGGCCGCCAGGCCGGCAGTGCCCGCAAGGCCGCGGGCGGGTGGTGCGGCTGGAGGTGGTGCGGCTGGAGGCGGCTGTGGGTTTGCGTGTGAGCGGCGGGCGTGAGGGAGCGTGCGTGTGTGCGGGGTGGGCGGCGTGGCGGGGGTGCGTGGCGGGGCGGGGCGGCGGTGGCGGCTGGGGCGTGGGAGGGGTGTTGGGTCGGGCGTGCGAGTGTCGGGTGAGCGGCTGGCGCCTCCTGGCGGCGAGGGTCGGGTGGGCGCGGCCAGCGGAGGGTGTGAGTGTGTGTTGGTGGTGGGGAGGGGGCAAGAGTGGTGTGAGGGTGGGATTGGAGCGCGCGCAGGCGCAGTGGGAGGCGCAGGCGGGGCGGCGAGCGAGCGCCGGGCGGGCGGAGTGCGCGTCAGCAGGCTCAAGGAGGCGTTTGTCGGCGGCGGCAGTCGCCGGCCGTGGTGGCGCACGCCGGTAATCAACGAGGAGGATGAGGCAGGAGGATCACGAGTTCGAGACCAGCCTGGGCTACACCTTTTCGCACCTCACCTCACGCTTGCCCTTTCCAACCCTTGCTTTTGCCGCTACCTACCCTCCTCTCCCACCTCCTGCACCACAAACACAAACACAAACACACAACACACAACACACAACACGCGCCACGCACACAAACACCCTCTCCTCTCTGCTCCACACACCGCCACACTACCCGCCAGCCTGCCTGCCTACTTCTCTTCATGCTACACACACACACACACACACACACACACACACACACACACCATCCCAATGATTTACTCCCTTTCTACTCACTTTCTTCACATGCCGGAGACTTTACCATTGCTTCATGAAAAACACAAGTCCACACCACCAGCTTGGACACTCACACAACAGTCTTTTGTCCCTGCAGTTTTCCTCACACACCTCTTCCTCCACTCCTCTTGCTTGACCTGTTGCTACTCTCAGTTATACAGACTCACTACCTTGCTGTCTGTCTGTCTGTCTGTCTGTCTGTCTGTCTGTCTGTCTGTGTCTGTCTGTCTGTCTTTCTGTGTCTGTCTTCCACGCCACCTGCCTGCCTGCCTGCCTGCCTGCCTGCCTGCCTGCCTATGGGTCCATCTGATTGTTCCCTCAGTGCATTGTTTCCTTAGGAGTTTCGTTTTCCTTCTTTTAGAGACAGTGTCTCTCTGGTGGAGGGGGTGCCAGAGTCTCCCCCGTGTCCTCAAGAAGTACTTGAGGTACTTCTTTGCCCACTGTAGATCGCAGCACTGCTGTGTTGGGTTCCGAATGTCCCGGTGTCTCCTTCTGAAACCTTCTGAAGGCCCGTACGGCCGTCTGGTGCAACCCTAGGCTCATGCCACACGCCTAAGTTTCCCTGTTGTTCTGGCCGGCACTTGGCCTTGGCTGCTGTGTCCCCAGCAGGCATCCCGAGGGCTCATCCCACGGGTGACACTGCTTTTTGCCTTGTTGGCCTTGGCACGCTGCAAAACCCGACACCTTGCCTTACCACTGACACCTGACCCTGAGTCCCCTCCAAATTCCCGGCCTTCTTTCCTGATCTCCCCAACTCTCCTCCCACCCCCCTCGGTCCCCATGGCCGGTGACCATTTCACTTACCGTCTTGTCATCGAGGGACAACATCATGCTCCATTTGCCCTAAACATCTGGCTTAGCTACCTTGGCTCCTAGGATCAGGCGGCCCCCAGAAGCTCTGCAGGTGCCAAGACCTCTGGGACACCCATGTGCCCAGGTGCCCAGATCCCAGGCAAGAGATGGAAGTGAGGTACATTGCTTACAACTGCTTGTTTTGCCTCATCTGAAGCAGCTTTCTGGCTGTTGGTGACTGGCTGGTGCTCCAGGGTACCGCCCAGGACCTGGCTGCTTGCATTCAGCTGGGGTGCACCATGCCTCCCGGGGAAGGAGACAGGAGGCACTCAGCGCAAACCCTCACTGAACCCAAGGCTATGTGGTTTCTAGGTGCTAGCATCTGTCTGTCTGACCATCTGTCCTTCTGTCCATCCACCCCTTCGTCTTTCCTTCAGTCTGTCTGTCCATCCGTCTCTGTCTGTCTTGTGTGTGCCTCTCAGGAGAGAGTATGCTCCCTAGAAGCGATCGCAGAATCTATTTGGGTTCACCGATGTGGATGTGTCCTCAGCACTTACCTACCCACACCTGGCCCATGCAAGAGGCTCAGCAAAATCTGCTGAGCTAATGAGTGAAGTTCCCTATGGAGCTTGGTGCTGCCATCTTCCAGGAGCATGAAGGCAGTACCCAGTCTGCACTGGGTCCCAAGGGTGACGTGGAGGATTCCCGGGTGCTAGATGTGCATGGGACTTCAGAGAAGGAGCCACACAGAGCAAGATGTGCCACGCCCCTAAGAACCTCACAGTTACAGCCTGGTCAATCTCTAGTAGCGACCTCATGGACATGGCTGGGGTGTGTGTGTGTGTGTGTGTGTGTGTGTGTGTGTGTGTGTGTGTGTGTGTGAAGGAGAGAGAGACAGAAAGACAGAGAGAGAGGACTGACACTCTCTCCTAGAAGTGATGCCTTACTGGGTTTGGAGGCATGGAGGCTTCACCCAATGCAGAGCAGGTGGTGGGGATGGGGGAGGGGTTGGAGCAAGGGTCAATGGTCCTGGAGGATCAGGGCTTGACTTGGGGAAAAATATCCAGCTGTGCAGCTTGTGTCTGCCAGGGGAAGGACTGAAGGAAGCTGGGCTCTGGAGCCAGAGCGCAGGTAGGTAGCCAGGGGCCCGTCTTGTGGGCAAGCAAGGGAGCTTGTCCTGCCCATTCTTTTCAGCCCATTCCCCACAGGAGAAGGAATCAGGAGCCGAGAGGAAGTGCCCTTCAGTGGAGGCTGGTCCCCTGGCTGTGTTGGGCCAGCGGCCAATAGCGAGACAAGAAACACATCAAGCAGCTCCCGTGCAAAGCACCACAACTAACAAACACAGAAAAGCACCACACTCGAGTGCAGAGGGTGTGGGACAGAGATATTTGCCCACCTGCTGTAACACCGCAGTATCGTTCCTGGCCCATGTCCACCCCAAATGGACCCACTTCCCCCTCATAGTTCTTTCCTTCTGGGTGGTAGAGTTTGCTCTGCGCTTGGGGGGGCATCATGCTCTCTAGGTAGGAAATGAATACGCTCAGGTCAGCGTGGCTGGGTGTTGTGTAGGTCGGGGCTGTGTGGACGGTCGAGTGAGTTTCAGGTCAGCAGACTACCTCTACAGCCTGGTGGAGCTACCTCATGGGAGAAGAGGCCTGAAGAGCCAAGGGGAGGTTTGGTGTCCCTATGGCGGTAACACTTCACCGAGGTGCTGGCATCGCTCCACCGGTCACCCTAGCTGCTCAGGAGGCTGAGACTCGAGCATTGTGGATGGAAGCCGGCAGCCCGCGAGCAGGAAATTTCAGGCTGAAAGGGTCCGTGTTATATTAACCAGCAAAGCCCAGACTGGTGGCTTGGCTCAAGTGGTAGAGCACAAGTCCAGCAGGAGCTACCGAGGTCCTGAGTTGAAGCCCTGGCACCGGCGCAAAGGACAGAACACACAACCCACCCACAACACAACCACGGCAACAGCAAAGCTTTGCGTGCAGTGATATGGGCCCCTAAGGACCCCTACGTATGTGGCAACATCAGGTAGCAGCTAGCTCAGCCCCGTGAAGCCCTCGCCCCCACTTCCTTTGCCAGAGCCACCCTCACACCAGCTCCTGTCCCCACAGTTCCCAGCCCGCATGTCGGCTCTACCATACTCACAGGTTGGCACGGGACAGCCCCACAAATGGACAGTGCCATCTTTCCCGAAGGTCCGCGGAAGCGCTGCCAGGAAGCATGTGTTGGCCACTGGCTCCTCTTTTGCCCAGAACCTCCACGGATACCCGGCCTGGGAGGAATCCTGTTGTCTTCCCAAATCACTGTGACGTGCCTCCTGTCAGCTCCCTACGTCACTGGCTGGCAGCCCTTCTCTTTGCCTTTACTCACGTCTCTGTTTCTCATACCCTGTGATACAATGCAGGGCTGTACCAACACCACTGGCTTTATCCTGCAGGTGTGTCCAGAGGCTCCACGTGTGTCTTAGCTGGCACCCGGGCTCGGTCCCCTGGCTAGCGAGTGCCTTCCTTTGCTTGCCACAGTGGCCCAGGACCCAGGATGGATATCCCAGGCCTTGGATATGAAGCGTCTACCAGTAATGCAAAAGACATAGAGGCCTTTGAGAGCAAGGGGTCCCTGTTGGTTTCACCCGCAGGTCCTTTGGTTTCCTGGGTTTGGTTTGGTAAAGCAGCGTTTGCAGAGTAAAGGAGGATGAGCAACCAGATTGTTGTACCCTCGATTTCATGGCAGTGTGGCTCCCAACAAACAAGAGGCTGGAATCCCAAAACCTCTCTTCAGACATGAGATATGGCTGATGTTTGGCTGGTTGGCTGGCTGGCTGGGATGAATGGAAACATGGATGGCTGGCTGGCTGGCTGGCTGGCTGGGTGGATGGATGGATGGATGGATGGATGGATGGATGGATGGATGGATGGTTGGATGGATGGGTGGCTGGCTGCAAGCAAGGGAAAGCTTAGTATGTAGACAAGAATAACTTAAGGGGAGAGACGGGGGAGGGAGAGAGACAGAGACAGAGACAAATGGCACTGGCAGGACAGAGCAAGTGACGGGCAGATATATGGGTGTCTTTGTGGGTGGATGTTGGACCGGAGGAGGTGTGTAGCGCTTACAGGCTAAGCAGAGGGAACAAAGTCCCACAGAGTGTCCCATGTCAGGGCTGGAGCCGGGGTCGGGGCCTTGGGGAGAAGCAGAGGGAAAGGAAAGCTTTGGAAATCTAGGGGCAGCGCACCCCCTCCAGCCAGAGAGGTAAAGTGTGTCCCTGAAATGGCATGAGAAGCCCAGCTGGCCAGGCTAGGCCAGGCCCACAGAGAAGGGTGAGAACCCCCAACCAATCCCTGCCCAGGGGTCTGGAACCTGACAGGGGGAATGGAGGCCATCAATCCTAAAGCAAGAGCCTGGGCTGCGTGCGCGATGCAGCCCCCTGAGCCCTGTGGCTCTGGCTGCAGGGCAGGAGGTGTGGAGCGTGGACCAACCAAAAGGTCCGGAGCCAGGGATGAGGAGAAGTGGGGAGGGGGCAGCCGAACTAGTCCTCCAAAGCAGCCCTGTCGACACGACTCTGGAAGTCGTGTTCTTGTCTGTGGCGCCCTTGGAAGTGAGCGCCAATCAAGTGGAATTTGGCCCTTCCCATGCAGGGCTTGCATTCAGGAGCTGGCTGGCAGGTGTCTATTTGAGAAGCACCATGATGAGCGTTGGTTGGTTTTGTGCAAAAGTGTGTTGTGGCCCCGTGCACGGTCGGTGGAGGCAGGGCAGAGAAAGGAGGCAAAGGAGAGGCAGGAGTGTGGCAGCCAGGGTCTTTGTAGCCTTGGCCGGCGGGCCAGTCAGGAGGGTGAGGAAGGCAACTCCAGAGTCGGGAGGGAGGGGGTGGGGTGGGCTGGGGAGGGGTACAGGGATGGAAGGTGGAGGTCCCCGGGCCTGATGAGTTTGGGGGGGCCCCAGAGCCCAGGGGCTGGGCCAGGGCTGGGAAGAGCAGAGAATGGGTGAGCTAGGAGGCGGCTGCGGGCAGCAGGTAGGTGTCGGTAGCGGTGTGTGGCGTGAGGGGGCGGTGTGGCGCCGGGTGTGCGGGCAGCGCGGCGGGGTGGGCGGCCCGCTGTGCCGTCGGCCGCCAGGCCGGCAGTGCCCGCAAGGCCGCGGGCGGGTGGTGCGGCTGGAGGTGGTGCGGCTGGAGGCGGCTGTGGGTTTGCGTGTGAGCGGCGGGCGTGAGGGAGCGTGCGTGTGTGCGGGGTGGGCGGCGTGGCGGGGGTGCGTGGCGGGGCGGGGCGTGGCGGGGCGGGGCGGCGGTGGCGGCTGGGGCGTGGGAGGGGTGTTGGGTCGGGCGTGCGAGTGTCGGGTGAGCGGCTGGCGCCTCCTGGCGGCGAGGGTCGGGTGGGCGCGGCCAGCGGAGGGTGTGAGTGTGTGTTGGTGGTGGGGACGGGGCAAGAGTGGTGTGAGGGTGGGATTGGAGCGCGCGCAGGCGCAGTGGGAGGCGCAGGCGGGGCGGCGAGCGAGCGCCGGGCGGGCGGAGTGCGCGTCAGCAGGCTCAAGGAGGCGTTTGTCGGCGGCGGCAGTCGCCGGCCGTGGTGGCGCACGCCGGTAATCAACGAGGAGGATGAGGCAGGAGGATCACGAGTTCGAGACCAGCCTGGGCTACACCTTTTCGCACCTCACCTCACGCTTGCCCTTTCCAACCCTTGCTTTTGCCGCTACCTACCCTCCTCTCCCACCTCCTGCACCACAAACACAAACACAAACACACAACACACAACACACAACACACAACACGCGCCACGCACACAAACACCCTCTCCTCTCTGCTCCACACACCGCCACACTACCCGCCAGCCTGCCTGCCTACTTCTCTTCATGCTACACACACACACACACACACACACACACACACACACACCATCCCAATGATTTACTCCCTTTCTACTCACTTTCTTCACATGCCGGAGACTTTACCATTGCTTCATGAAAAACACAAGTCCACACCACCAGCTTGGACACTCACACAACAGTCTTTTGTCCCTGCAGTTTTCCTCACACACCTCTTCCTCCACTCCTCTTGCTTGACCTGTTGCTACTCTCAGTTATACAGACTCACTACCTTGCTGTCTGTCTGTCTGTCTGTCTGTCTGTCTGTCTGTCTGTCTGTGTCTGTCTGTCTGTCTTTCTGTGTCTGTCTTCCACGCCACCTGCCTGCCTGCCTGCCTGCCTGCCTGCCTGCCTGCCTATGGGTCCATCTGATTGTTCCCTCAGTGCATTGTTTCCTTAGGAGTTTCGTTTTCCTTCTTTTAGAGACAGTGTCTCTCTGGTGGAGGGGGTGCCAGAGTCTCCCCCGTGTCCTCAAGAAGTACTTGAGGTACTTCTTTGCCCACTGTAGATCGCAGCACTGCTGTGTTGGGTTCCGAATGTCCCGGTGTCTCCTTCTGAAACCTTCTGAAGGCCCGTACGGCCGTCTGGTGCAACCCTAGGCTCATGCCACACGCCTAAGTTTCCCTGTTGTTCTGGCCGGCACTTGGCCTTGGCTGCTGTGTCCCCAGCAGGCATCCCGAGGGCTCATCCCACGGGTGACACTGCTTTTTGCCTTGTTGGCCTTGGCACGCTGCAAAACCCGACACCTTGCCTTACCACTGACACCTGACCCTGAGTCCCCTCCAAATTCCCGGCCTTCTTTCCTGATCTCCCCAACTCTCCTCCCACCCCCCTCGGTCCCCATGGCCGGTGACCATTTCACTTACCGTCTTGTCATCGAGGGACAACATCATGCTCCATTTGCCCTAAACATCTGGCTTAGCTACCTTGGCTCCTAGGATCAGGCGGCCCCCAGAAGCTCTGCAGGTGCCAAGACCTCTGGGACACCCATGTGCCCAGGTGCCCAGATCCCAGGCAAGAGATGGAAGTGAGGTACATTGCTTACAACTGCTTGTTTTGCCTCATCTGAAGCAGCTTTCTGGCTGTTGGTGACTGGCTGGTGCTCCAGAGTACCGCCCAGGACCTGGCTGCTTGCATTCAGCTGGGGTGCACCATGCCTCCCGGGGAAGGAGACAGGAGGCACTCAGCGCAAACCCTCACTGAACCCAAGGCTATGTGGTTTCTAGGTGCTAGCATCTGTCTGTCTGACCATCTGTCCTTCTGTCCATCCACCCCTTCGTCTTTCCTTCAGTCTGTCTGTCCATCCGTCTCTGTCTGTCTTGTGTGTGCCTCTCAGGAGAGAGTATGCTCCCTAGAAGCGATCGCAGAATCTATTTGGGTTCACCGATGTGGATGTGTCCTCAGCACTTACCTACCCACACCTGGCCCATGCAAGAGGCTCAGCAAAATCTGCTGAGCTAATGAGTGAAGTTCCCTATGGAGCTTGGTGCTGCCATCTTCCAGGAGCATGAAGGCAGTACCCAGTCTGCACTGGGTCCCAAGGGTGACGTGGAGGATTCCCGGGTGCTAGATGTGCATGGGACTTCAGAGAAGGAGCCACACAGAGCAAGATGTGCCACGCCCCTAAGAACCTCACAGTTACAGCCTGGTCAATCTCTAGTAGCGACCTCATGGACATGGCTGGGGTGTGTGTGTGTGTGTGTGTGTGTGTGTGTGTGTGTGTGTGTGTGTGAAGGAGAGAGAGACAGAAAGACAGAGAGAGAGGACTGACACTCTCTCCTAGAAGTGATGCCTTACTGGGTTTGGAGGCATGGAGGCTTCACCCAATGCAGAGCAGGTGGTGGGGATGGGGGAGGGGTTGGAGCAAGGGTCAATGGTCCTGGAGGATCAGGGCTTGACTTGGGGAAAAATATCCAGCTGTGCAGCTTGTGTCTGCCAGGGGAAGGACTGAAGGAAGCTGGGCTCTGGAGCCAGAGCGCAGGTAGGTAGCCAGGGGCCCGTCTTGTGGGCAAGCAAGGGAGCTTGTCCTGCCCATTCTTTTCAGCCCATTCCCCACAGGAGAAGGAATCAGGAGCCGAGAGGAAGTGCCCTTCAGTGGAGGCTGGTCCCCTGGCTGTGTTGGGCCAGCGGCCAATAGCGAGACAAGAAACACATCAAGCAGCTCCCGTGCAAAGCACCACAACTAACAAACACAGAAAAGCACCACACTCGAGTGCAGAGGGTGTGGGACAGAGATATTTGCCCACCTGCTGTAACACCGCAGTATCGTTCCTGGCCCATGTCCACCCCAAATGGACCCACTTCCCCCTCATAGTTCTTTCCTTCTGGGTGGTAGAGTTTGCTCTGCGCTTGGGGGGGCATCATGCTCTCTAGGTAGGAAATGAATACGCTCAGGTCAGCGTGGCTGGGTGTTGTGTAGGTCGGGGCTGTGTGGACGGTCGAGTGAGTTTCAGGTCAGCAGACTACCTCTACAGCCTGGTGGAGCTACCTCATGGGAGAAGAGGCCTGAAGAGCCAAGGGGAGGTTTGGTGTCCCTATGGCGGTAACACTTCACCGAGGTGCTGGCATCGCTCCACCGGTCACCCTAGCTGCTCAGGAGGCTGAGACTCGAGCATTGTGGATGGAAGCCGGCAGCCCGCGAGCAGGAAATTTCAGGCTGAAAGGGTCCGTGTTATATTAACCAGCAAAGCCCAGACTGGTGGCTTGGCTCAAGTGGTAGAGCACAAGTCCAGCAGGAGCTACCGAGGTCCTGAGTTGAAGCCCTGGCACCGGCGCAAAGGACAGAACACACAACCCACCCACAACACAACCACGGCAACAGCAAAGCTTTGCGTGCAGTGATATGGGCCCCTAAGGACCCCTACGTATGTGGCAACATCAGGTAGCAGCTAGCTCAGCCCCGTGAAGCCCTCGCCCCCACTTCCTTTGCCAGAGCCACCCTCACACCAGCTCCTGTCCCCACAGTTCCCAGCCCGCATGTCGGCTCTACCATACTCACAGGTTGGCACGGGACAGCCCCACAAATGGACAGTGCCATCTTTCCCGAAGGTCCGCGGAAGCGCTGCCAGGAAGCATGTGTTGGCCACTGGCTCCTCTTTTGCCCAGAACCTCCACAGATACCCGGCCTGGGAGGAATCCTGTTGTCTTCCCAAATCACTGTGACGTGCCTCCTGTCAGCTCCCTACGTCACTGGCTGGCAGCCCTTCTCTTTGCCTTTACTCACGTCTCTGTTTCTCATACCCTGTGATACAATGCAGGGCTGTACCAACACCACTGGCTTTATCCTGCAGGTGTGTCCAGAGGCTCCACGTGTGTCTTAGCTGGCACCCGGGCTCGGTCCCCTGGCTAGCGAGTGCCTTCCTTTGCTTGCCACAGTGGCCCAGGACCCAGGATGGATATCCCAGGCCTTGGATATGAAGCGTCCACCAGTAATGCAAAAGACATAGAGGCCTTTGAGAGCAAGGGGTCCCTGTTGGTTTCACCCGCAGGTCCTTTGGTTTCCTGGGTTTGGTTTGGTAAAGCAGCGTTTGCAGAGTAAAGGAGGATGAGCAACCAGATTGTTGTACCCTCGATTTCATGGCAGTGTGGCTCCCAACAAACAAGAGGCTGGAATCCCAAAACCTCTCTTCAGACATGAGATATGGCTGATGTTTGGCTGGTTGGCTGGCTGGCTGGGATGAATGGAAACATGGATGGCTGGCTGGCTGGCTGGCTGGCTGGGTGGATGGATGGATGGATGGATGGATGGATGGATGGATGGATGGTTGGATGGATGGGTGGCTGGCTGCAAGCAAGGGAAAGCTTAGTATGTAGACAAGAATAACTTAAGGGGAGAGACGGGGGAGGGAGAGAGACAGAGACAGAGACAAATGGCACTGGCAGGACAAAGCAAGTGACGGGCAGATATATGGGTGTCTTTGTGGGTGGATGTTGGACCGGAGGAGGTGTGTAGCGCTTACAGGCTAAGCAGAGGGAACAAAGTCCCACAGAGTGTCCCATGTCAGGGCTGGAGCCGGGGTCGGGGCCTTGGGGAGAAGCAGAGGGAAAGGAAAGCTTTGGAAATCTAGGGGCAGCGCACCCCCTCCAGCCAGAGAGGTAAAGTGTGTCCCTGAAATGGCATGAGAAGCCCAGCTGGCCAGGCTAGGCCAGGCCCACAGAGAAGGGTGAGAACCCCCAACCAATCCCTGCCCAGGGGTCTGGAACCTGACAGGGGGAATGGAGGCCATCAATCCTAAAGCAAGAGCCTGGGCTGCGTGCGCGATGCAGCCCCCTGAGCCCTGTGGCTCTGGCTGCAGGGCAGGAGGTGTGGAGCGTGGACCAACCAAAAGGTCCGGAGCCAGGGATGAGGAGAAGTGGGGAGGGGGCAGCCGAACTAGTCCTCCAAAGCAGCCCTGTCGACACGACTCTGGAAGTCGTGTTCTTGTCTGTGGCGCCCTTGGAAGTGAGCGCCAATCAAGTGGAATTTGGCCCTTCCCATGCAGGGCTTGCATTCAGGAGCTGGCTGGCAGGTGTCTATTTGAGAAGCACCATGATGAGCGTTGGTTGGTTTTGTGCAAAAGTGTGTTGTGGCCCCGTGCACGGTCGGTGGAGGCAGGGCAGAGAAAGGAGGCAAAGGAGAGGCAGGAGTGTGGCAGCCAGGGTCTTTGTAGCCTTGGCCGGCGGGCCAGTCAGGAGGGTGAGGAAGGCAACTCCAGAGTCGGGAGGGAGGGGGTGGGGTGGGCTGGGGAGGGGTACAGGGATGGAAGGTGGAGGTCCCCGGGCCTGATGAGTTTGGGGGGGCCCCAGAGCCCAGGGGCTGGGCCAGGGCTGGGAAGAGCAGAGAATGGGTGAGCTAGGAGGCGGCTGCGGGCAGCAGGTAGGTGTCGGTAGCGGTGTGTGGCGTGAGGGGGCGGTGTGGCGCCGGGTGTGCGGGCAGCGCGGCGGGGTGGGCGGCCCGCTGTGCCGTCGGCCGCCAGGCCGGCAGTGCCCGCAAGGCCGCGGGCGGGTGGTGCGGCTGGAGGTGGTGCGGCTGGAGGCGGCTGTGGGTTTGCGTGTGAGCGGCGGGCGTGAGGGAGCGTGCGTGTGTGCGGGGTGGGCGGCGTGGCGGGGGTGCGTGGCGGGGCGGGGCGGCGGTGGCGGCTGGGGCGTGGGAGGGGTGTTGGGTCGGGCGTGCGAGTGTCGGGTGAGCGGCTGGCGCCTCCTGGCGGCGAGGGTCGGGTGGGCGCGGCCAGCGGAGGGTGTGAGTGTGTGTTGGTGGTGGGGAGGGGGCAAGAGTGGTGTGAGGGTGGGATTGGAGCGCGCGCAGGCGCAGTGGGAGGCGCAGGCGGGGCGGCGAGCGAGCGCCGGGCGGGCGGAGTGCGCGTCAGCAGGCTCAAGGAGGCGTTTGTCGGCGGCGGCAGTCGCCGGCCGTGGTGGCGCACGCCGGTAATCAACGAGGAGGATGAGGCAGGAGGATCACGAGTTCGAGACCAGCCTGGGCTACACCTTTTCGCACCTCACCTCACGCTTGCCCTTTCCAACCCTTGCTTTTGCCGCTACCTACCCTCCTCTCCCACCTCCTGCACCACAAACACAAACACAAACACACAACACACAACACACAACACGCGCCACGCACACAAACACCCTCTCCTCTCTGCTCCACACACCGCCACACTACCCGCCAGCCTGCCTGCCTACTTCTCTTCATGCTACACACACACACACACACACACACACACACACACCCCATCCCAATGATTTACTCCCTTTCTACTCACTTTCTTCACATGCCGGAGACTTTACCATTGCTTCATGAAAAACACAAGTCCACACCACCAGCTTGGACACTCACACAACAGTCTTTTGTCCCTGCAGTTTTCCTCACACACCTCTTCCTCCACTCCTCTTGCTTGACCTGTTGCTACTCTCAGTTATACAGACTCACTACCTTGCTGTCTGTCTGTCTGTCTGTCTGTCTGTCTGTCTGTCTGTGTCTGTCTGTCTGTCTTTCTGTATCTGTCTTCCACGCCACCTGCCTGCCTGCCTGCCTGCCTGCCTGCCTATGGGTCCATCTGATTGTTCCCTCAGTGCATTGTTTCCTTAGGAGTTTCGTTTTCCTTCTTTTAGAGACAGTGTCTCTCTGGTGGAGGGTTTGCCAGAGTCTCCCCCGTGTCCTCAAGAAGTACTTGAGGTACTTCTTTGCCCACTGTAGATCGCAGCACTGCTGTGTTGGGTTCCGAATGTCCCGGTGTCTCCTTCTGAAACCTTCTGAAGGCCCGTACGGCCGTCTGGTGCAACCCTAGGCTCATGCCACACGCCTAAGTTTCCCTGTTGTTCTGGCCGGCACTTGGCCTTGGCTGCTGTGTCCCCAGCAGGCATCCCGAGGGCTCATCCCACGGGTGACACTGCTTTTTGCCTTGTTGGCCTTGGCACGCTGCAAAACCCGACACCTTGCCTTACCACTGACACCTGACCCTGAGTCCCCTCCAAATTCCCGGCCTTCTTTCCTGATCTCCCCAACTCTCCTCCCACCCCCCTCGGTCCCCATGGCCGGTGACCATTTCACTTACCGTCCTGTCATCGAGGGACAACATCATGCTCCATTTGCCCTAAACATCTGGCTTAGCTACCTTGGCTCCTAGGATCAGGCGGCCCCCAGAAGCTCTGCAGGTGCCAAGACCTCTGGGACACCCATGTGCCCAGGTGCCCAGATCCCAGGCAAGAGATGGAAGTGAGGTACATTGCTTACAACTGCTTGTTTTGCCTCATCTGAAGCAGCTTTCTGGCTGTTGGTGACTGGCTGGTGCTCCAGGGTACCGCCCAGGACCTGGCTGCTTGCATTCAGCTGGGGTGCACCATGCCTCCCGGGGAAGGAGACAGGAGGCACTCAGCGCAAACCCTCACTGAACCCAAGGCTATGTGGTTTCTAGGTGCTAGCATCTGTCTGTCTGACCATCTGTCCTTCTGTCCATCCACCCCTTCGTCTTTCCTTCAGTCTGTCTGTCCATCCGTCTCTGTCTGTCTTGTGTGTGCCTCTCAGGAGAGAGTATGCTCCCTAGAAGCGATCGCAGAATCTATTTGGGTTCACCGATGTGGATGTGTCCTCAGCACTTACCTACCCACACCTGGCCCATGCAAGAGGCTCAGCAAAATCTGCTGAGCTAATGAGTGAAGTTCCCTATGGAGCTTGGTGCTGCCATCTTCCAGGAGCATGAAGGCAGTACCCAGTCTGCACTGGGTCCCAAGGGTGACGTGGAGGATTCCCGGGTGCTAGATGTGCATGGGACTTCAGAGAAGGAGCCACACAGAGCAAGATGTGCCACGCCCCTAAGAACCTCACAGTTACAGCCTGGTCAATCTCTAGTAGCGACCTCATGGACATGGCTGGGGTGTGTGTGTGTGTGTGTGTGTGTGTGTGTGTGTGTGTGTGTGTGTGAAGGAGAGAGAGACAGAAAGACAGAGAGAGAGGACTGACACTCTCTCCTAGAAGTGATGCCTTACTGGGTTTGGAGGCATGGAGGCTTCACCCAATGCAGAGCAGGTGGTGGGGATGGGGGAGGGGTTGGAGCAAGGGTCAATGGTCCTGGAGGATCAGGGCTTGACTTGGGGAAAAATATCCAGCTGTGCAGCTTGTGTCTGCCAGGGGAAGGACTGAAGGAAGCTGGGCTCTGGAGCCAGAGCGCAGGTAGGTAGCCAGGGGCCCGTCTTGTGGGCAAGCAAGGGAGCTTGTCCTGCCCATTCTTTTCAGCCCATTCCCCACAGGAGAAGGAATCAGGAGCCGAGAGGAAGTGCCCTTCAGTGGAGGCTGGTCCCCTGGCTGTGTTGGGCCAGCGGCCAATAGCGAGACAAGAAACACATCAAGCAGCTCCCGTGCAAAGCACCACAACTAACAAACACAGAAAAGCACCACACTCGAGTGCAGAGGGTGTGGGACAGAGATATTTGCCCACCTGCTGTAACACCGCAGTATCGTTCCTGGCCCATGTCCACCCCAAATGGACCCACTTCCCCCTCATAGTTCTTTCCTTCTGGGTGGTAGAGTTTGCTCTGCGCTTGGGGGGGCATCATGCTCTCTAGGTAGGAAATGAATACGCTCAGGTCAGCGTGGCTGGGTGTTGTGTAGGTCGGGGCTGTGTGGACGGTCGAGTGAGTTTCAGGTCAGCAGACTACCTCTACAGCCTGGTGGAGCTACCTCATGGGAGAAGAGGCCTGAAGAGCCAAGGGGAGGTTTGGTGTCCCTATGGCGGTAACACTTCACCGAGGTGCTGGCATCGCTCCACCGGTCACCCTAGCTGCTCAGGAGGCTGAGACTCGAGCATTGTGGATGGAAGCCGGCAGCCCGCGAGCAGGAAATTTCAGGCTGAAAGGGTCCGTGTTATATTAACCAGCAAAGCCCAGACTGGTGGCTTGGCTCAAGTGGTAGAGCACAAGTCCAGCAGGAGCTACCGAGGTCCTGAGTTGAAGCCCTGGCACCGGCGCAAAGGACAGAACACACAACCCACCCACAACACAACCACGGCAACAGCAAAGCTTTGCGTGCAGTGATATGGGCCCCTAAGGACCCCTACGTATGTGGCAACATCAGGTAGCAGCTAGCTCAGCCCCGTGAAGCCCTCGCCCCCACTTCCTTTGCCAGAGCCACCCTCACACCAGCTCCTGTCCCCACAGTTCCCAGCCCGCATGTCGGCTCTACCATACTCACAGGTTGGCACGGGACAGCCCCACAAATGGACAGTGCCATCTTTCCCGAAGGTCCGCGGAAGCGCTGCCAGGAAGCATGTGTTGGCCACTGGCTCCTCTTTTGCCCAGAACCTCCACAGATACCCGGCCTGGGAGGAATCCTGTTGTCTTCCCAAATCACTGTGACGTGCCTCCTGTCAGCTCCCTACGTCACTGGCTGGCAGCCCTTCTCTTTGCCTTTACTCACGTCTCTGTTTCTCATACCCTGTGATACAATGCAGGGCTGTACCAACACCACTGGCTTTATCCTGCAGGTGTGTCCAGAGGCTCCACGTGTGTCTTAGCTGGCACCCGGGCTCGGTCCCCTGGCTAGCGAGTGCCTTCCTTTGCTTGCCACAGTGGCCCAGGACCCAGGATGGATATCCCAGGCCTTGGATATGAAGCGTCCACCAGTAATGCAAAAGACATAGAGGCCTTTGAGAGCAAGGGGTCCCTGTTGGTTTCACCCGCAGGTCCTTTGGTTTCCTGGGTTTGGTTTGGTAAAGCAGCGTTTGCAGAGTAAAGGAGGATGAGCAACCAGATTGTTGTACCCTCGATTTCATGGCAGTGTGGCTCCCAACAAACAAGAGGCTGGAATCCCAAAACCTCTCTTCAGACATGAGATATGGCTGATGTTTGGCTGGTTGGCTGGCTGGCTGGGATGAATGGAAACATGGATGGCTGGCTGGCTGGCTGGCTGGCTGGGTGGATGGATGGATGGATGGATGGATGGATGGATGGATGGATGGTTGGATGGATGGGTGGCTGGCTGCAAGCAAGGGAAAGCTTAGTATGTAGACAAGAATAACTTAAGGGGAGAGACGGGGGAGGGAGAGAGACAGAGACAGAGACAAATGGCACTGGCAGGACAAAGCAAGTGACGGGCAGATATATGGGTGTCTTTGTGGGTGGATGTTGGACCGGAGGAGGTGTGTAGCGCTTACAGGCTAAGCAGAGGGAACAAAGTCCCACAGAGTGTCCCATGTCAGGGCTGGAGCCGGGGTCGGGGCCTTGGGGAGAAGCAGAGGGAAAGGAAAGCTTTGGAAATCTAGGGGCAGCGCACCCCCTCCAGCCAGAGAGGTAAAGTGTGTCCCTGAAATGGCATGAGAAGCCCAGCTGGCCAGGCTAGGCCAGGCCCACAGAGAAGGGTGAGAACCCCCAACCAATCCCTGCCCAGGGGTCTGGAACCTGACAGGGGGAATGGAGGCCATCAATCCTAAAGCAAGAGCCTGGGCTGCGTGCGCGATGCAGCCCCCTGAGCCCTGTGGCTCTGGCTGCAGGGCAGGAGGTGTGGAGCGTGGACCAACCAAAAGGTCCGGAGCCAGGGATGAGGAGAAGTGGGGAGGGGGCAGCCGAACTAGTCCTCCAAAGCAGCCCTGTCGACACGACTCTGGAAGTCGTGTTCTTGTCTGTGGCGCCCTTGGAAGTGAGCGCCAATCAAGTGGAATTTGGCCCTTCCCATGCAGGGCTTGCATTCAGGAGCTGGCTGGCAGGTGTCTATTTGAGAAGCACCATGATGAGCGTTGGTTGGTTTTGTGCAAAAGTGTGTTGTGGCCCCGTGCACGGTCGGTGGAGGCAGGGCAGAGAAAGGAGGCAAAGGAGAGGCAGGAGTGTGGCAGCCAGGGTCTTTGTAGCCTTGGCCGGCGGGCCAGTCAGGAGGGTGAGGAAGGCAACTCCAGAGTCGGGAGGGAGGGGGTGGGGTGGGCTGGGGAGGGGTACAGGGATGGAAGGTGGAGGTCCCCGGGCCTGATGAGTTTGGGGGGGCCCCAGAGCCCAGGGGCTGGGCCAGGGCTGGGAAGAGCAGAGAATGGGTGAGCTAGGAGGCGGCTGCGGGCAGCAGGTAGGTGTCGGTAGCGGTGTGTGGCGTGAGGGGGCGGTGTGGCGCCGGGTGTGCGGGCAGCGCGGCGGGGTGGGCGGCCCGCTGTGCCGTCGGCCGCCAGGCCGGCAGTGCCCGCAAGGCCGCGGGCGGGTGGTGCGGCTGGAGGTGGTGCGGCTGGAGGCGGCTGTGGGTTTGCGTGTGAGCGGCGGGCGTGAGGGAGCGTGCGTGTGTGCGGGGTGGGCGGCGTGGCGGGGGTGCGTGGCGGGGCGGGGCGGCGGTGGCGGCTGGGGCGTGGGAGGGGTGTTGGGTCGGGCGTGCGAGTGTCGGGTGAGCGGCTGGCGCCTCCTGGCGGCGAGGGTCGGGTGGGCGCGGCCAGCGGAGGGTGTGAGTGTGTGTTGGTGGTGGGGAGGGGGCAAGAGTGGTGTGAGGGTGGGATTGGAGCGCGCGCAGGCGCAGTGGGAGGCGCAGGCGGGGCGGCGAGCGAGCGCCGGGCGGGCGGAGTGCGCGTCAGCAGGCTCAAGGAGGCGTTTGTCGGCGGCGGCAGTCGCCGGCCGTGGTGGCGCACGCCGGTAATCAACGAGGAGGATGAGGCAGGAGGATCACGAGTTCGAGACCAGCCTGGGCTACACCTTTTCGCACCTCACCTCACGCTTGCCCTTTCCAACCCTTGCTTTTGCCGCTACCTACCCTCCTCTCCCACCTCCTGCACCACAAACACAAACACAAACACACAACACACAACACACAACACGCGCCACGCACACAAACACCCTCTCCTCTCTGCTCCACACACCGCCACACTACCCGCCAGCCTGCCTGCCTACTTCTCTTCATGCTACACACACACACACACACACACACACACACACACCCCATCCCAATGATTTACTCCCTTTCTACTCACTTTCTTCACATGCCGGAGACTTTACCATTGCTTCATGAAAAACACAAGTCCACACCACCAGCTTGGACACTCACACAACAGTCTTTTGTCCCTGCAGTTTTCCTCACACACCTCTTCCTCCACTCCTCTTGCTTGACCTGTTGCTACTCTCAGTTATACAGACTCACTACCTTGCTGTCTGTCTGTCTGTCTGTCTGTCTGTCTGTCTGTCTGTGTCTGTCTGTCTGTCTTTCTGTATCTGTCTTCCACGCCACCTGCCTGCCTGCCTGCCTGCCTGCCTGCCTATGGGTCCATCTGATTGTTCCCTCAGTGCATTGTTTCCTTAGGAGTTTCGTTTTCCTTCTTTTAGAGACAGTGTCTCTCTGGTGGAGGGTTTGCCAGAGTCTCCCCCGTGTCCTCAAGAAGTACTTGAGGTACTTCTTTGCCCACTGTAGATCGCAGCACTGCTGTGTTGGGTTCCGAATGTCCCGGTGTCTCCTTCTGAAACCTTCTGAAGGCCCGTACGGCCGTCTGGTGCAACCCTAGGCTCATGCCACACGCCTAAGTTTCCCTGTTGTTCTGGCCGGCACTTGGCCTTGGCTGCTGTGTCCCCAGCAGGCATCCCGAGGGCTCATCCCACGGGTGACACTGCTTTTTGCCTTGTTGGCCTTGGCACGCTGCAAAACCCGACACCTTGCCTTACCACTGACACCTGACCCTGAGTCCCCTCCAAATTCCCGGCCTTCTTTCCTGATCTCCCCAACTCTCCTCCCACCCCCCTCGGTCCCCATGGCCGGTGACCATTTCACTTACCGTCTTGTCATCGAGGGACAACATCATGCTCCATTTGCCCTAAACATCTGGCTTAGCTACCTTGGCTCCTAGGATCAGGCGGCCCCCAGAAGCTCTGCAGGTGCCAAGACCTCTGGGACACCCATGTGCCCAGGTGCCCAGATCCCAGGCAAGAGATGGAAGTGAGGTACATTGCTTACAACTGCTTGTTTTGCCTCATCTGAAGCAGCTTTCTGGCTGTTGGTGACTGGCTGGTGCTCCAGGGTACCGCCCAGGACCTGGCTGCTTGCATTCAGCTGGGGTGCACCATGCCTCCCGGGGAAGGAGACAGGAGGCACTCAGCGCAAACCCTCACTGAACCCAAGGCTATGTGGTTTCTAGGTGCTAGCATCTGTCTGTCTGACCATCTGTCCTTCTGTCCATCCACCCCTTCGTCTTTCCTTCAGTCTGTCTGTCCATCCGTCTCTGTCTGTCTTGTGTGTGCCTCTCAGGAGAGAGTATGCTCCCTAGAAGCGATCGCAGAATCTATTTGGGTTCACCGATGTGGATGTGTCCTCAGCACTTACCTACCCACACCTGGCCCATGCAAGAGGCTCAGCAAAATCTGCTGAGCTAATGAGTGAAGTTCCCTATGGAGCTTGGTGCTGCCATCTTCCAGGAGCATGAAGGCAGTACCCAGTCTGCACTGGGTCCCAAGGGTGACGTGGAGGATTCCCGGGTGCTAGATGTGCATGTGACTTCAGAGAAGGAGCCACACAGAGCAAGATGTGCCACGCCCCTAAGAACCTCACAGTTACAGCCTGGTCAATCTCTAGTAGTGACCTCATGGACATGGTTGGTGTGTGTGTGTGTGTGTGTCGTGGGAGATAGACAGACAGAGACAGAGACAGAGGCAGAGACAGAGGCATAGAAAGTGAGGGATGGATTGACACTCTCTCCCAGAAGTGATACCTTACTGAGTTTGGAGGCAGGGAGGCTTCACCCAATCCAGATTGGGGGTGGGGAATTAGACGGAGCGTGAATGGTCCTGGAGGATCCGGGGTTGACTAAGGTAAAGACGTCCAGCTGTGTACTGTGTGTCTGCCAGCGGAAGGACCGAACGGAGCTGAGCTCTGGAGCCAGATAGCTGGTAGGTTGCCAGGGGCCCGTCATGTGGGCAAGCAAGAGACCTTGTCCTGTCCATTCTCAACTTATCTGATAGAAGGATTCAAGGTGTTGAGATGAAGTGTCCTCAGTGTGTGTGGGGGGGTGTGGGTGTGTTTGTGTAGGAGCAGAAGCCACTCCTTCACTCGCCCTTACTAGAATTTCAATCTAGATTGAGGGTCTTGTTCCAGTTGTTTGTTGTTATCAAGTGTCAAGACCAAGTAATCATCGTGATTTGGTCAAAGCTGGATCTCATTTACTGAGCTGGGCTGGTGGTCAACAGGTTGATAGGAGAGCAGTAGAGAATTCAAGAAGCTCCTAAAACTACTAGTATATGCAAAGTAATACACCTCTAGAATACTGATTCACAGATATGTGTCCCCCTATGGGAACATTCTGGTGTTATTTCCCAGGAGTATTGTAATTCTTTAATGAGCCCAAATTTCTGTCTTGGAAAATCGGGGAATGGTTTTGTTAAGTTAGTGCGTGTGTGTGTGTGTGTGTGTGTGTGTGTGTGTGTGTGTGTGTGATTGTAGCTACTCAGGTGTCTGAGAGCTGAAGATAGTGCATTCAAGGAAGCTCAAATATACCAAACCAATCCTGGTGGTATTGATTTATTCCTGTAATCCTAGCTACTCAAGAGGCTGAAATCTGAGGATGGTAGTTCAAAGGCAAGTCCCCATGAGACTCTTAATTGGAAAATTAACCCATAAAACCTGTAAGTAGAGCTGTTGCTCAAAATGGTAGAGTGTGATCCTTGAGCAAAAGGGCTCAGGGACAGTGCTCAGGCCCTGAGTTCAAGTCTTTAATGGAGAAAAAAAAATAAGATACAAATCTGAGAGAGTATTATACCCCAGATCCATAATTTTGGCTGTTGTATATGTGGTAACCAACTGTTTATAAAGCAACAAGTAGTAGTTAGACAAACTCTCTCTCTCTCTCTCTCTCTCTCTCTCTCTCTCTCTCTCTCTCTCTCTCTCTCTCTCTCTCTCTCTCTCTCTCTCTCTTTCTCATCCTGGGGCTTGAACTCAGAGCCTGGGCACTGTCCCTGAGCTTCTTTTGTTCAAGGCTAGCAATCTGCCACTTGTGCCACAGGGCCACTTCTTTGTTTATGTGGTACTGAGGAATTGAATTCAGGAGTTTATGCATGTTAGGCAAGCACTCCATCACTAAAATACATTCCCAGCCCAGTAGCTCCCATTTTTGAAAATTATTAATTTATTTTTATTTTTTGTGTGTCATGGGATGTGAACTCTGGGCCTGGGCGCTGTCCCTAAGAACTTCAGCTCAAGACAAGCACTCTGCCACTTGAGCCACGGCACCATTTCTGGTTTTCTTGTGGTTAATTGGAGATAAGAGTTTCACGGACTTTCTTGTCCAGGCTGGCTTTGAACTGCGATCCTCAGATCTCAGCCTCCTGAGTAGCTAGGATTACAGGTGTGAGCCACCAGTGCCAGGCTGAAAATTCTTATTAGAAAAACAACAAACACTTCATTAGAATTCATGTTGGAAATACATTACAGGCCTATATTCATTGCAGCATTATTCACAACAAAACTATAAGCAACCCAAGTATCCATGTATGCTTGTGGATATAGGTTCGTGTTTATTTGTTTTTTGTTTTTGTTTTTGTTTTTGGGTCCAGTCGTGGAGCCTGAACTCTGGGCCTGGACACTGTCCCTCAGCTCTTCAGCTCAAAGCTAGCGCTCTACCACTTGTAGGTTCATGTTTAGATGTGTGTCATGGCATGTTTCTGTAATGTCATCATTCTGTATGTAGAGATAAGAACATCTCAATTTTCAGGACCACATAAGCTACTTGTTGATGCTGTCTCATAAACCATATAAGAATATTGTAGAGTACTTATTTGAGTAAAAGGGATTATAAGAAATAGAGACAGAAAGAAGAACCAAGGAACTGCATTGAAATACATAACTTAGGGAATAATAAAACAAAACAAAAAGCAGTTGGGTCAGGTACTAGTGGCTCACACCTGTGATCCTAGCTATTCAGAGGGCTGAAATCTGAGGATCTAAGTTCAAAGCTAGCCTAGGCCAAAAAGTCTGTGAGACTTTTATCTCCAGTTAACCACAGAAAACTAGAAGTAGCACTGTGGCTCAAAGTGGTAGAAGACTATTCTTGACCAAAAAAGACTACCCTTGGGGCTAGGAAGGTGGCTCAGCGGTAGAGTGCTTGCCATGCATGCATGCGGGCCTGGGTTCCATTCCTCAGCACCACATAAACAAAAAGAAAAAAGCTGGAAGTGGTGTTGTGGCTCAAGTGGTAGAGCCCTAGCCTTTTGCTGAAGAGCTAAGGGACACAGTTCAGGCCCCACAACCAGACCCCCCCCCAAAAAAAGCACTAGCCTTGACCAAAAAAGCTCAAGGTCAGTGTGCAGAACTTTAGTTCAAGCCCCACAACCGAACAACAACAACAAAAAAAAACCAGTTAGTTGGGGCATGGCTCAAGTGTGGGACAGCTTGCCTAGGAACATCAAGGGCCCTGATTTCAACCTCTAACAGGGCAGAAACACAAGCATAATTTTAAACTAGGAAAATCTTGGTCCATGCTACAACGTGGATGAAGCTGGAGGACATTCTGCTGAGTGACAGTCTGTCCAAAAAAAAAAAGACCAACTACAGGGCTGGGATGTGGCTTAATGGTAGAGTGATTGTTTAGCATGCATGAGGCTCTGGGTTTGATTCCTTGGTACCACATAAAATAACTAAAATATATATATATTTTTTTTAAAAAAAAACTAATACCCAATTCCATGTACATAAGATTTGTAGAGCAATCAAATGCAGAAAAATAAGTGGAAAGGTAGTTGTGAAGGATTGGCGAGGAGGATAAAGTGTTAACTGGGTACAGAATTTCAGTTTTTCAAGATGAGAAAATTCTAGAAAGTGCTGGCATCACAGGTTTGAGCTACCCCCCCACCCTATTTTTTTCATATGGGGCGCACATGTAGGTGGGATGTAGGATGTGGGGGCCATGCTGGCTCAGATAACTTACAGAACAAATTCCTAACATGGTAGAGAAGGACCTTCTGGCTTGGAGGGTGGCCAAATGACTCCCTGATATGATGGAGAGTGGAGAGGTGGTATGGAGGTGTGGACCGTCTTGTTTGTCAGAATACAGAGAGGGATATGGCCAGGATGGGGGTGGCTGCACTGTCTTCCTATAAATTTGTCTACCAAGTATTAAAGCCAACTCCTGTGGGTGGGGGGGCTGAGCTGGAGTCACGAGAAGTGTGGGAGAGCTAGGGACAGCAACAGTGGCAGCTGTGGCCAGGGAGTCACTGGCAGATGAGGTGTAGCCTGTCTGGCAGACACAGAAGAGTTTAGTCCATATGGCTGTAGGGCTGGTGCAGGGGTAGAGTTGGCGGTAATTCCCAGCTCTTCTTGGAGCCCAGGGAAGGGCTTCGGGGCTGGCTCTGGGATGGGGCTGGCAGGGCAGCAGAGGCAGTCAGGAGTTGGCGACAGCACTACCCACAAACCTAGTCAGATTTGTGGTCCCTGTACATGTTGACCACTTGTGTCCAAGTACAGCTCTTCCAACAACAACAAAAAAGCTTTCTCTTTTTAATAAAAAATAAAACTGTCTGTGACAAGCTGTTTTCTGAATCCCAAAACAAAGGGAAGGGGAAATGAATAGTTCCAGGGGTCTGCCAGGGTAAAGGAGTGAACAAGGCTCAGATGACCCCTGCTGTTGGGGGAAGGGCAGAAAGAGTAACAATCTACCCAAACGAGAACAAGAAGGAAGGTAGTCAGACTTCAGAAAAGACTTCCTTGGAGTCAGCAGCACACAGTTGACAAGGGGAACATGAGGGAACAGCTTCCTTCAGGACCCTAGAGACCTCCAGGAGAGGGGGGAGTTGGCGTCCGAGGCTGCAGCTGCTTTCAGAGGGCAGTCTTCAGGGGTGACATCTTAGCTCATGCTGTTGGGATGTTTTGCACTCATTACCAGAAGGCCCTGGAACTGGTGGTTTTTCCAGGGTCTCCTGGGACAGTTAAGTGTCCAACAAGGTCTCAGCAATGGCCAGAAGATCCTCTCCAGCTCCTCCTGTCATAAGGCAGGGTCAGATCTAGGGCAGCGGGGGTTACAGAGCCTTCCATGTGCATGGCACAAGGAAGATTGACACAGGGAAAGCAGGCTGCCATGTATAGCCCTATGGGGCTTTATCACCAGCACAGAGTGGTAGAAATGGCTTCCGCCATGGGAGCAAAGTGGTCTCTGTGCCATTCCCAGCTTTGTCTGGGTAGCATTGCTCGGGGTGCCTCTGCTGAAGCCAGCATGGCCAGGTGCCTGCCCTTCTCAACAGCCCAGCCTATGTCCAGAATTTAGGCCACCTCCGTGCCTAGGTGGTTGTTGTCAGTGTCCATGTCACTAGCAGAGGTCCTGTGTTCCTTGGGAGGCTGTTGGCGCTGCTCCCTGCTCAATGGTGCCTTCTCCCCAGGGGGCAGAGTCCCACAGCCCTGGACCTTGCCTCGGGCCCGGAGAGCTCCTAGCGGAGAGGCTAGGAGGATGATGAGGGCTCCCGAAAGCACTAAAGCAAGGAGGACGGTGACAACAAGAAAGTGAGGCCAGTAGGATCGCGGGGCAGCCATGGCAGCCCCGCCAACTCTGGTTAATGGGACCTCCACACGTTCTCGGGGAACGCCAGCCAGTTCAGGATCCATGGCTAGGGGCTGGTCCTGGCTGTCCACCCAGTAAGAAACCACAGGGTATGAAAAGCCGTTCTCAGTGGCCACACATTGGTAGAGGCCTCCAACTCCATCATGAGGCAACAGCAAGAGGGAGCCATTGTAGATGGCAGAGGAGGTTTCTGGGATTGCTGCCTTGCCATGACTCCAGCGGTAAGAGGCCAGCGCTGACATGCGGGGACAGGGGAGCTCCAAGATGGAGTTGGGGACAACCAAGACTTCTTTAACTGGAAGACAAGGAAAAGGGGCAAAATAGTTAGGAGAGAAAGAGAAAAGGAAGACTCCAACTTCCAGGGTCCATTTCAACTCCAACCTCAATGTTCACTCCTCCAAACTATCCTCTAGTCCTTTGAAGTCCAACTCTAACATATTAAGCCAAATACTATCATGAAGTAGCCCTGGCTCAGAACCAAGACCCAGATCTCCTTTGAATAGACAGGTGCATGAGCAAACTGTCCACTCCACCAGAGCCTGATCCCACACTCACTGAGTTGAGGGCGGCTCTGAGGCCGGTGGCTCCTGCCCATGGGGCCATGTGCACAGGCCCACTCTGGGTTCCCTCGCTCCATGTCCTGCTTCCAGGAGCTCCTGAGAAAGCAAGACAAGAAAAAGTCAAAGGTCATTCCTTCAAACAGGCCTGGGTAGAGCAAGAGAAAGGGAGAGAAGTACAGAGGGAAAGTTGGGAGGGGGCTGGGAAGACTAGGTAGAAGAAGAGAGGAGGGATGGGAAACTCAGACAGGCTGGAGAAGCTTCAGAAGTGCCTAGTAAAACGCCAGCCCAGGAGGAACCCACCACAGGAGAGTAGACTCTTGGCATGAATGTGCCAGAGATCTCTGGAGAGGGAAGAACAGTAGCAGAAGTTGAGAAAGAAGGATCATGGGGGGCCATATTCAGCCACCATCCAGAACTGGCACTTACAGGTTGGGGTTGGACAAAAGGCGGCAAATTCTTGACTCAGGGTCCCAGGCACAGTGGGGGTCTCGGGCAAGGACACAGTCCACACAGCTTTCATAGACACTACAGTTGGCTCGGGGAACCTTCCAGACCCCTCCTGAGAAACCTACAAATATTGCACCCTGGAAGAGAAATTCAGAGTGTCAGGGAGCCCCCAGATATACCTCGTAAAGTCTCAGTACCCAGCACAGGCCCTGGAACCAGCCCAACTAAGCCTTTAAGGCCAAGCCCACCAAAAAGTCATTTCATGATCACATCCTTTCTCACCTGGGTGGGAGCCAACTGCAGGTTGTGAACAGGTTCGGGGTCAGGAAACAGCTGGATTTCTTCTACCAGATAAGCAGTGCTGTGTCCACTCAGCACAGCTTTGTGCAAGGACCCTGTGGCTGTGGAGAGACAGAGAGATCTGAGATCTTGCCCCTCATTCTTGGACCCCTATCTACACCCCTCACAAGGCCTCCCCAGCAGCTGGCTGCTCCTTCATTTGAGCATTTGCACTGGGTATGTGTGCACTGCTCAGCCCCACCTCAGGGAAGACACAGGGGCCTCTTGTGAACTAAGGCTTAGACTCTCTGCACTTCTCCTTTCTCTGGAATTTCCTGACAAAACTCTATCTCTGGAGAAACTCAGGTGTTCCACAGATGTGGGGGCAGGAATCAGCTGAGCACTTATGTAGAAAGTCACATCACCAGCCTCCCTCAATTCAATCAACTGTCACCATTCAAAAGCACCTTGAGAAGGTCTAACCTGACCAACTTTTTACAAGTTGCCATCTAGCCAGGCATGGTGATACACACCTGTAACCCTAGAACTCAAGAGGTTGAGACAGGAATTTTCAAGTTCAAGGCCAAACTGGACTAAACATGAAGATGTTATCTCTTTAAAAAATGTATAGTTGTTTTTTGTTTTGTTTTGGATGCCAGTACTGGAGCTTGAACCCAGGGTCTGCTGTTGTGAACTTTTTTACGCAAGGCTAGCACTGTACCATTTGAGCCACAGCTCCACTTCTGGCTTTTTTGGTGGTTAATTGAAGATAATTGTCTCACGGACTTTTCTGTCCAGGCTGGCTTTGACCTCAGATCTCAGCTCCTGAGTAACTAGGAAAGATGACACTGATTGTGACAGGAAACAGTGGGGCTACAGTGGGTAGGATAAGCCCATTTTCAGGAACAAGGCTAAAACTTAAAGAAGATTAATGAAAGCGTGAGTATGTTGAACTTTATTGCAGATCTAAGAGAATGCTGGCTATTAAGAGATGAAGGGCAGGGCTGGGAAGGGGGCTTAATGGTAGAGTGCTTGCCTCACATGCATGAGGCCCTGGGTCTGATTTCCTCAGCATCACATAAGCTGAAGAAGCCAGAAGTGTCTCTGTGGCTCAAGTGGTAGAATGCTAGCTTTGAGCTGAAGAGCTGAGGGACAGTGCCCAGGCCCTGAGTTCAGGCCCCATGACTGACAGAGAGAGAGAGAGAGAGAGAGAGAGAGAGAGAGAGAGAGAGAGAGAGAGAGAGAGAGAGAGAGAGAGAGAGGAAGGCATTTCAAACTGGGAGAAAAGAGGAAAGTAATCTAGTTCTAAGCTGGATGATTTGTGTTAATAACAAAACAAAAATTAGCTGGGCACTGGTAACTCATACCTGTAATCCTAGTTACTCAGGAGGCTGAGATCTGAGATCAAAGCCAGCCTGAGCAGGAAAGTCTGTGAGACAATTATCTCTAATTAGAAAAAAAAAAAAAAGCCAAAATTGGAGCTGTGGCTTAAGTGGTAGATCGTTAGCTTTGAGCAACTCCCCACTTCACCACACACACAAAAATAGCAACTCAGAGTTCAGAGTGCCCAGGCCCTAAGTTCAAGCCCCAGGACCAGCACAAAAATAATAAATAAGTAAGTAAATAAGAGTTTAGAACTGGATCATTTTCCCCTTTTCCTCTCTGCTCCCAGTTTGAAATGCCTTCCTCCTCTCTCTCTCTCTCTCTCTCTCTCTCTCTCTCTCTCTCTCGTTAGTCGTGGGGCTTGAACTCTGGGCCTGGGCACTGTCTCTCAGCTCTTCAGCTCAAGGCTAGCACTTTACCACTTGAGCTACAGTGCCACTTCAGGCTTTTTCTGAGGAATCAAACCCAAGGCCTCATGCATGCGAGGCAAGCACTCTACCACTGAACCACCTTCCCAGCCCTGCCTTCACCTCTTAATGGCCAGCATTCTCTTAGATCTGCAATAAGGTTCAACATACTCACGCTTTCATACAATCTTCTTTAAGTTTTGGCCTTGTTCCAGAAAATGGGCTTATCCTACCCACTGTAGCCCCACTGTTTCCTGTCACAGTGTCATGTTTTCTAGGCAAACAGAGAATCCTTGCCTCTGTGTCACTTTGTGAAGTTGGTACTTGCCACAATTTTACAGAAAGTTTGGAGTGTGTGGTTTTAGGATTATTCTCCCGCGCCCCCCCCCCCCCCATCTTGGGCTTGAACTCAGGGCCTGGGCACTGTCCTGGAGCTTCTTTTGCTCAAAGCTAATACTCTACCACTTAAGCCACAGCACCACTCCTGACTTTTTCTGTTTATGTGGTTCTAAGGAATTGTACCCAGGGTTTCATGCATGCTAGGCAAGCACTCTACCACTAAGCCACATTTTTTTTGGGGGGGGGGTCTGGTCGTGGGGCCTGAACTCTGGGCCTGGGCGCTGTCCCTCAGCTCTTCAGCTCAAGGCTAGCATTCTACCACTTGAGCCACAGTGCCACTTCCAGCTTTTTTCTTTTTTTCTTTTTTTTGCTTATGTGGTGCTGAGGAATCCAACCCAGGGCCTTAGGTATTCAAGGCAAGCACTCTACCACTGAGCTACCTTCCCAGCCCTAAGCCACATTTTTTAGGACTATTAACCATGATTGTGGGAGGCCTCTCAGCACCAAAAAAGTGAAAAAAAAATTTTAGTCATGTGTCAGTGGCACATGCCTGTTATTCTAGATACTTAGGATGCTGAGACCCAGAGGTTCACAGTTTAAAACCAGCTAGGCAGAAATGTCAGTGAGATGACATTCCAAAATAACCAGTAAAAAGCTGGGCTAGAGGTATAGTTCAGGTGGTACAGTGACAGTTCAGTAAGCAAGCCAAGTAAGGTCAAAACCCTGAATTCAAACTCCAGTACCGGGAAAAAAATAAAATAAAAAACTGGCAACCTCCCCATGAGTCTACTTGGTTTTCTCACCTTATGACTAACTACCATGTCATTTATTTATTGGAGTTCTTTATTGTCTATCTCCTCCTACTCCACAAGGCCAGAGATTTTTGTCTGTGCTGTTCCTGCTGTATACCCAATACAGTCACAGCTGACACAAAGGATCCAGAATGCCTTTCAGCACAGCCTAGAAGAATAAACCTGAAGGATTTCTACCATTAAAGCTCAAGGCCATCACCTCAGCCAGGTCCTCAATTTCATGGCAATTGTCACATTCTCCACTCACCCGCTTTCCTCCCATCTTTCTACACTGACTGAATTTACCCCCTCTCCTCAAACCCACTGCCACATCTAGCTCATGACCTTGTCTACTACTTCATAGGAAACACAAAAGCCTTCAGATATGAGTTTCCCCAGTTTCTTGTGTGACCCTAATCTACACACAGCGTCACTCCCAGCCCAGCAGAGACGAGTAGCTCCCTTACCGCTCTCCGGACTCCTCCCTTCAAACTTCTCCTGCCAGTTACCCCCTTTCTAACTCATCTCAGCTCTGTTCCCCTGTTTATCAAATCCTTTTAGTCTTTCTCATCTATTAAAAAAAAAAAAAAAAAAGGTTTGGCACTGGTGGCTCATGCCTGTAATTCTAGCTACTCAGGAGGCTGAGATCTGAGGATTGTGGTTCAAAGCCAGTCTGGGCAGAAAAGTTGTGAAGCTCTTATCTCCAATAAACCACCAGAAGACTGGAAGTGGCACTCTGGCTCAAATGGTTGACTAGTGAGGCTCAGGGACAACACCTAGACTGAGTTCAGGCCCCACCAAAAAAAAAAAAAAAAAAAAAAGCTGGTGCAGTGGCTCACACCTATCATCCCAGCTACAAGAGAGGCATGAATAAGAGGATCCAAATCCAGGCTGGCCCTAGACAAAGCAAGACCCTATTTAGAAAACAACATGAAAAGGACTACAGTTGTGGATTTTTCTAGACAGAATACTACCTAGCAAGCTTGAGGCTCTAGGGCTGGGAAGGTGGCTCAGTGGTAGAGCACTTGCCTTGCATGCCTGAGGCCCTAGGTTTGATTCCTCAGCACCACATAAGCAAAAAGAAAAAAAGCCGGAAGTGGCGCTGTGACTCAAGTGGTAGAGTGCTAGCCATGAGCTGAAGAGCTGAGGGACAGCACCCAGAGTTCAGGCCTCATGACCGGGCCCCCCCCCAAAAAAAATAAAAAACAAGCATGAGGCTCTGTCTGAATTCAAATCACAGTATAGTACTACCTCCACAAAACAAGGCCTGAGCTAGTGGTGTGAGCTACTCAGCACTCAGAACTCATAAGGCTAAGGCAGGACTATATAACTTTTGAGGCCAGCCTGGGTTACATAGTGAGGCACTGTCTTAAAACAAGTTACAACACACACACACACACACACACACACACACACACACACACACACACACACACACACACAAAGCCTGGCTGGACCTCTTCCAATCACCTTCCCTTCACAGCCCCACTTCCAAAGCGTGACCTCCACACTCCTTGTTTCCAGCTTCCTTCTACCTATTCACTCTTCACCCCTCAACACAGCTTCCCCAAGAAGACAGGCAGTTCTGTCTTTTTTGGGGGAAGGGTAGGGAGGAGTTGCTTGTTTGGGAAATACTGAAAACTGAACTTAGAGCTTTGTACTTGAGCTTTATCATTTAAGCTACAACCTCAGCCTGTCTTTGTTTGGTTATTTAACAATGCATTTTCAAATTTATACCCAAGCCAGCCTGGACCTTGATCCTCCTATTTAAGCTTTCTGCTGTAGCTAGCTGGGATAACAGGCACATACCACTGCATTAACTTTTTATTGGCTGAGATGGAGTCTTACAAACTTTTGCCTTGATCTCTGATCTCTGCCTCCTGAGTAGTTAGGATTATAGGCATCAGCCACTGTGCCTTACTATGTCTTACTAAGACCACCCAAGGCCTCCCTGTCTATCCCTCTCAATAAACAAAAATGAAAACAAAAACTGAAAGCTCAGAAAGACTAGGGACTGCTGTATCATAGAGCCACACAGGGCCCAAGACATATTAACTTTTGGTTGAACAAGCAAGTAAACTCAGATTTCCCTCCTCAGGTTGGGTGCATCCCTTGGGGGGGATGTTCTGGAATCCCATACTCACAGGTCCCCAGGTACATGACCAGATGGCTGCGTCCATCAAGGCCCTGGGCTGTCTCCACGGCAAGCTGTGTGTACTCTACCCCAGACTTCACCAGCAGGGGTGCCCCCACCACCTGCTCATCCATCAGGAAATGGTCCTTCATGAAGGTCAAGGCTTTATCAGAGGAAGGGCCCACGGAGCACTAAGAGAGGAAGGAGGCAGATCAGGTTGGCTCACCCCTTCCCTGACGCTCATATTGCCCACTGCCCTCACTCCCCCTCTGCTGTTCTCCTCTGCCCTCCTCCCTCAACTCAGAACAGTGGTTAAAGCTCATGCTTTGGACCTGGCTTTGAGCTCTGTCCTCAGTATGCCTGAGGTTCCTCAGTACCATAAAGGCTCACCATAAAGGCAGAGTGCACTAATACACACAAGGTTTGGCTTGCAGTGACTACTCAGTGAACATTAACTGCTATCAATGACCAGAAGCAGGATAAAGACTCCTTGAAGACAAACCATGTTTTCTCCTGTCTGCAGTCCCAAGCATAGCCTACGACCTGAGCTCAGTGAATGTTAGCTGAGTCCATGATTGAAAGAGGATATCACAGAAAGGTGGTGTGGCACGGAGTGTCTCTCATCATGATCGTGCACGAATTTGCTGCATGACTCTGGGAGACTCCCTTCCCCATTCTCAGCCTCCCTTTTCTCACTCATGTGTGAGGGGGTTGGACCGGCTGTTCTTGAAAGGCCCCGCCAACATCAGCATGCTGTGGCTCAGAGAGAGCTAGATCCTGATCTTTGGGCAGAATCTTTGTCCTTCCTACCCAGAGCATCATCTTGGGACAAGGTCCGGCTCTGTCAAAACTTGTCTAAGGTGTCCTTACACAAGTTATGTCACCTTTTTGAGCCTCATAAGGAAGGTAATAACATTTATATATCTCATTTTGATGCCAGCAAGAATGCATGTACCTACTTCCACTTCTTCCCACAGGCGTTTTTTTAAGGAAAGAAACACCCATATTTTGAAAAGTGCAAAGCAATTGAATAAACAGTCAAAGACTTAGAGAAGAGAAAGAGAGAGAGGAAAAAAAAACTTCATGAGCCAGCCCCAGGGAAGCCCCAAACGAACTGATCACAAGGCAGAATTTTCTAAAGTGTATGAATTACAGCCCCAGCTTCCTGTGGAAGTGAAAAGAAGAAGCTTAAGTAAGGAGGAGTATTTTATTTAGTTTTTTTTTTTTTTAAAGACAGGGCTTCACTATGTATTCCCAGTTTGGCCAGGGATCCTCCTGGCCCAATCTTCCAAATGCTGGGATTACAAGCATACCCCATTCTCTTTCCCTATGATTCCCAGACACCAAGGGCCAGATCATCTCTCTCCAAACAGACCAGAAGAGTCTGGGAAAACTGACTGGAGATTTAAGAGGGAATATTTACATATATCGACATCAAAAGTCCCCAATACAACAGCCTAGCATTACCATCCTCAGTGGAACTACAACAGAGTCCCTATTGCTGATGGACATAGTGTCTTCATATAGTTTCACATGGCTTTTTTTTTTTTTTTTTTTTTGAGTCTGGTTGTGGGGCCTGAACTCTGGACCTGGGCACTGTCCCTCAGCTCTTCAGCTCAAGGCTAGTGTTCTACCACTTGGACTATAGCGCCACGTCCGGCTTTTTTCTTTTTGCTTATGTGGTGCTGAGGAATTGAACCCAGGGGCTCATGCATGCAAGGCAAGTGCTCTACCACTGAGCCACCTTCCCAGCCCCGCATGACTTTTTTTTTTTTTTTTTGGTCCGGTTGTGGGGCCTGAACTCTGGGCCTGAGCACTGTCCCTCAGCTCTTCAGCTCAAGGCTAGTGCTCTACCACTTGAGCCACAGCGCCACTTCCGGCTTTTTTCTTTTTGCTTATGTGGTGCTGAGGAATCAAACCCAGTGCCTCAGGCATGCAAGGCAAGCGCTCTACCACTGAGCCAACTTCCCAGCCCCGACTTTTTTTTTTAAATAGCTTTTTAATTTTTTTTCTTGTACTGGAATTTGAACCCAGGACCTTGTACTTTCTCAGCTTTTTGGCTTGTTTGCTTAGTTGATTCACTACCGGGCCACACCTCTAGCCAATTATTTGCTGGAATCTATCACACTTATCTGATGAGGTTGGCCTTGAAGTATGAACTCCAAGTCTTAGTTTTTTGAGTAGCTAAGATTACAGGCATGAGCCACTGGCATCCATCAACAAGTAATTTTATAAGAAAAGGAAAGGAGGTACAGAAAGGGGAGGGTGAAATGACAAGTAAAGAGGCAAATTGAAGTGACATAGCTACAAGCTAAGGAAGCCCAAGGATTAGAAACACTACTAAAGATTAAGAGAAATTGATTTCCCTCCTATTTCAAACTCATGGCCTTCAGAACTCAGAATAAATTTCTGTTATTTATTTTATCTTATTTTATTTTTTGCCAGTCCTGGGGCTTGAACTCAGGGGCTGAGCACTATCCCTGAGCTGCTTTTACTCAAGGCTAGCACTCTACCACTTGAGCCACAATGCCACTTCCAGCTTTTTCTGTTTATGTGGTAGTGAGGAATTGAACCCAGGGCTTCATGCATGCTAGGCAATTACTCTACCACTAAGCCACATTCCCAGCCCATTCTGTTATTTTAATTTGAAAAAAAATTAATCTGGGAGCCAGTGGCTCATACCTGCAATCCTAACTACTCAGGTAGCTGAGCTCTGAGGATCAAGATTTGAAGCCAGGCGAAGGAGGAAAGTCTCTGAGACTCTTATCTCCAATTAGCCACCAAAAAACTGGAACTGGCACTGTGGCTTAAGTGGTAGAGTGCTAGCCTTGAGCTGAAGAGCTGAGAGACAGTGCCCAGGCCCAGAGTTCAAGCCCCACAACCGACAAAAAAAAAAAAGAAAAGAAAGGAAGGAAGGAAGGAAAAAAGGAAGGAAGGAAAAGAAAGAAAGAGAGAGAAGAGAAGAGGAAGCTATGGAATGTGAGACATACAAGACCTGTTCTAGGAAAGGCCAAGGGAATCCCCAGGATGTTGAAGAAGGGAGATTCCAGGATGACAGCTATGATCCAAACAACAATCTAAAAGGTCTTCAGGATGATGAAACTTTTTTAATAGCTAATGGGTCTGTCTTCAGGAGATACTCATTTCATTCAGGAGGAGTGTGGGGTTGGATTAGAGTTAAGAGCTTGAAAACAAAAGCAAGCAAAAAAATCAAAATAATTACTAACCTCAGGGAAAACAACAATTATGCAAAAAATGAAAAGTAATCATGGCTTTATTACCTGGTTCATCTGTGGATAATAAGAATCATAAATATTGATCTAACCAAAATTACTATAGGACTGGAGTTGTACCTCAGTGGTAGAATGCTTGCTTGGCAGGTGTGAGGCCCTAGAGTTGATTCCCAGCAATGCAAGAAAAAAAATAAATAAAAGCCCAGTTTATATCTCAATAGTCATACTGGGATTAGGACTTCAGCAAAACTACAAGTGCTACACATTGATGACTCATACCTGTACTAGCTACTGATGATCCAAATTTATTCAAGTTAGACTAGGCAGAAAAGTAGCCAGGCATTTGCAGCTCATACCTGTAATCCTAATTACTCAGAAGACTGAGATCTGAAGATCAAGGTTTGAAACCAGCCCAGAGAAACAAATCCAAGAGACTTTTATCTCCTAATAACCAGCAGAAAGAAGAAAGAAAGAAAGAAGGAAAGAAAGGAAGGAAGGAAAGAAGGAAAGAAGGAAAGAAAGAAAGAAAGAAAAGCAAGCAAGCAGAAGTGAAAGTGTGGCTCTCGTGATAGAGTACTAGTCTTCAACAAAAAAGCTAAGCATGAACTTAAGGCCCTGTGTTCAAGCTCCAGTACCAGCAGAAACAGTATAACATAATCAGGAAACAACAGGACTCTATCAGAAAAACCACCAGTGCAAAAATGGGCTGGAGACTAGAGTCATGGCTCTGCAGTCATTTGTGTGCTTTGTAAACACAAGACCTTGAGTTCAAACCCCAGTACTTCCAAGAAACATTATTGTAAAACTATACTGGAAGATTGGGGCTAGGTTTGTTTGTTAGCCAGTTTGTTTTGGAAGGGAAGGATATATAAAGCCTGATTTGTAGTATTTTCTGGTTTTCCCAGTGCACATTTCCTTCATAGATGATTTCAAGATACCAATGTGGTGTCAGTGAACATGCAATAGTGCAAAATCAGTTCTCACCAGTAGTCCAGCACACTGGGTACAGGTGGCAAACCACAATTCAATTCTCACCTTCCAGAAAAAGGAACTCAGTGCACACTATCTGAAACTAAAATATTAAGAACTAGCAATAAAACATTGTATTTAGCTCAATAGTACAGTGTTTATCTAGCTTATGTAAGATTATGGGTTCCTTCCTCAGCATCATAACTAACAAAAGAACACAGAATGTGGTATATGAGATTTGGATGAAAATATAAAAAGAATCAAGACCAAAAGACTTGAAGGTAGTTGGGAAAGAGAGGGTAGAGAATGGGCTATTAACCAGGTAAGATGGTATACAACTTGTAATCCCAGTACTCAAGAAGCTAAAGCAAGAAGATTGCAAGCTGAGCTGCATAGCAATAGCTTGGTTTAAAAACAAGAAAAGAAAGCTGAAGACACTATGTTGAAAATGAACTTCACAACTTGGGGGGAGGGAGTTGGGGAAATGGGGAGGGAAGGGATGGTTGGGGAAAAACAAAGGAGGAGGTAACAATGCTCGATAGGAAATGTACTCATTAGCTTACTCATGTAACTGTAACCCCTCTATACAGTATTTTTATAATCTAAAAATACAAAAAAAAGAAAGCTAAGCAGAGCACTCCTTAAACCTCATTACTCAGGAAGTGGGAATTCAAAGGATCACTGTTTCAAACGGGAGCCAGGCTCACACCTGCAATTCTAGCTACTCAGGAGGCTGAGATCTGAGGACTGTTGTTTGAAGCCAGCTTTGGCAGAAAAATCTGAAAGACTCTTATTTCTGCCAAAAAGCTGGAAGTAGAGGTATAGCTTTAGTGGTAAAGCACCAGTCTTGAACAAAAAAGCTAAGCAGGGGGCAGGGCCCTAAATTCAAGCCCCAGTACTGACAAATAAACAAACAAATAAATAAGGATCAAGGTTTGAAGCCAGTCCAGGCACTATATGGGTATCAGTTTGGTAGTGTATGCCTATCATCCCAGCTACTCAGGAAACATAAATAAGAGGATTTCCCTGAAATCAAATCTCAGTACTCCCAAGAAGAAAAAAGAGAATACGGCTATTTTTAGAACCAATCTTATAGACCTATTTGATTCTTCAAATCATATGTGTGTGTGTATGGTTTTTAGAAAAAATTACATAAGAGATAGGGCAGGATGACAGATTTTTACTCCATGAATGAGAAAAATCCAGTGACACAGGAGAGACCAGATTCTGAAGAGAGGAAGAAAGCCAGTAACCATGAAAGAAGTGGCAGCAAGGCCGACAACTAAGAAAGTTACATAAGAAATGCAGGTGAAGTTATTCAAGATAATGCTTGGCAAGCACCCCAGCTTCCCTTAGTTCCCGAGCAGTAGCGCTAGATATTTGGTGTGCACTTAACCTTGAGAGAAAGGTAATCCTGGCAACGACTCTGAGGATAGGACAGAGTTGGACATCTGTAGAATGTGGAGCACCTGGCCATATGTGTATCTGAGCAGATGGGTTGGGTGAAGTGGGAAGCTTAAACAGTTACTGAGCACTTACCATGTTACGATAGGGGCTTTTACATTCACATTTGGGGCAGGCTTTACTTAGTAGGGGCAAAGTACTTACACTGCCTGGCCGGGGATCAGTCTCATGGCCTCTATAAGTGGTCCAGCGTGAAGTTTCTTTGTTCAGTTCCTTGTACTTTCCTTTAAAGACACGCTCGATGTCCGTGAGCGAGAAAGTACAAACTGCAGAACTCCGGGTCCCTCCAACCTGCCTGAAATCAGCCAGAGAGGACATTGTCTGTGGTTTCCGGTGCCATACCAGCTGATTGCCCCTCCAGCCCTGGCCCATTCTCAGTGAGAAACTCCAGGAGGGCAGCATGTGGAGGGTTAGGCTAACCTCTCGCTGCCTCTTCTCTCCCTTCCTGTGATAAGGCCTGGGAGAGCCCCATGGAGTTCACTGACTATGGCCCTTGGCCTGGCTGGAGGCCCATCTTAGGATCTGAAATATGATTATCCTTAATGAGAATTAATTGGGACACAGGCCCTGGGGTGGCTCCTGCCCATCCTGCCTGCCTAGACTAGGCTGTGCCCATAGGAGGGGCAGTATAACCGGCTTCAGGCTGGCTCCACATGAAACCTCTTGGTTTCTTGGCCTTCAGAGAACCTACCAAAAGCCTGCCTACTCTATGATTTGTATTACTTCAGTCCTGGTCTGTGGAGATAGAGCTGGTCTCTCTTGCTCTTTAACCAGGTTCTCAGTTCTAGAACCTAGACCCTATTTACATCAATGACTTTGGCACCTGACAGATGAAGTGTGGGTCCATTCAGACTACACTGTAGCACCTTAAACACATCAGTGAAACTTTTTCAGCTTCAAAACAGTGCTTTTCTTTTTCTCTAGTGATAGTGATGATGTTTCTCTTTTGGCCCTGGCCATTAGGAAGCGCTTACTTGTGGCTGGCAGCCAGGGACTTAAGATTTGCTTGTGTAACATAGTGAGCTTATATATGCTCTTCAGCTCAAGGCTAGCGCTCTACCACTTGAGCCACAATGCCACTTCCGGTTTTCTGGCAGTTTATTGGAGATAAGAGTCTCACAGACTTTCCTGCCCAAGGCTGGCTTTGAACTGCTTTCCTCAGATGTCAGCCTCCTGAGTAGCTAGGATTACAGGCGTGAGACACTGGCGCCCAGCTATATTTTTCTTTTATTCCCATTTCCTTATTCTTTTCCCACCCCCTATTTTCTTTCTTTCTAATCCTGGGGTTTAAACTCAGGGCCTGGGTGCTGCCCCTGAGCTTCTGCTTTTACTCTACATTCTACCACTTGAGTCAGAGCTCCACTTCTGGCTTTCTTGGTAGTTAATTGTAGGGAAGAGTCTTACAGGTTTTCCTACCCAGGCTGGCTTCAAACCTTGATCCTCAGATGTCAGCCTCCTGCCGTCTAGAATTATGGGGGTGAGTCACCGATAACCAGTTTGATTTTTTTTTTCATAGACTTTTGTTTGTGGCAGTGTTTTGAACTCAAGGCCTTGCACATTTGACGCAGGCTTCTCTATCCCTGGACCAAATTTTCCCCACATGCATGAAGGACAGAGTGACATTTCTGGAAGGTGGTAAGGACCAAACGCCTTCCTGTGTCAAGTGCAGCGAACTCATGTGCTAGGCTCAGCCCAGTTGGCGCCTCCCTCCTCTACTGGCTGACACTGCTTTTGTCTTCAGATCCTGTGCCCAGCCCTCCTGCTCCGGGCCCGACTGCTCACCACTGGGAGGTGAAGACTGCATAGATGCTGGGAACCGAGGGAGCTTCTGCGGGCAGCAGGACCGCGTGGCGGATGACGTTGAACGGCAGCTGCCCCTCCTGAGCGCACAGCAGCTGGGCCTTCAGGAAGGTGGTCCACTTCTTCTGCAGCAGCTTTTCACCGCCCACGTCATTCTGGGGGTCATGGGCGGAGTCAGGGACGCCCTCTGCCCCACAGGGCCCCGCCCCCCGCGTAGCCCCACTCCCATTGGGTCTCCAGAACTCCAGCTCGCCTCTGCCACCTCCCCATTGGCTTTGCCTCACCAGCCCTGCCTCCCTCCCAGAAGGCTCACCTTGCAGACTCTGGCCACCCGGGATGTGTGCAATCTCTCAAAGAAGTCAAACTCGCTAGCTGTCTCTTCGAAGAAGAAGTAGACGACCTGGGTCGAAGGGATGGCTGCCACGAAGGAGGCGTCCGCTGCGGGGGGCGGGTCAGATGGACTTAGGGTCTGAGCATCTGGATGCTCTGGGTTCCCCTTTGTGACAACCTGAGAAATAGGCTCCAGCTTGCCCAGGGGAATGATGGGGACGAGATGTGTGTGACTTTATTTATGCAAAGTGAAAGCTTCGTGCCTTCCCTGCCTGCGGTAATCCTAATGCATGGCATGTGCCCCCAACAGATTTCAGATCGAAGGGGAAGCGGCCAGACCCATAGTGGCTGAGAATTAAACGGTCCTTACGGTGCAGCCAGCGGAGAAAGGTGTCAGTCTTGAGAACAGGTTGGGATCCCAGTGTACGCATCAGGATGGGCTCACTGCCCAGGAAGTTGTTCATGGTGCCAGAATAGAGCATCCCATCTAGAGTAGGGAAGGGAGCAAGAGAGAATTTAACAGATGAAGGTAAAGTTACCCTGCCCTGGCCAGACTTGCCCTTGGCTGGGGTCAGCACCTGTTAGTCTTCATTATGCATCCTCCTGCAGAGCCCCAAAGCCAAAGGAAATGGTCAGTGTGGTCTTCTGTGTTTGGTATTTCCCCAGCCTTTCTCTGGATACTCCCACACACACCCAGCTGAACCACTTGTCAAGTAGAATCACTCATTGATGCCAGGTGACTGTTTGCTGGTTCCACACTTTCAATCATACTCTTCTCTTCCTGGAACACCTCCCATGTCCTACCTATATTTCTTCTAATTCCTACTCAAAAGCCAAAGGCTTTTCTTTTTCCTCCAGGAAGCCAGGGTAGAAGGTCTATAATGGTCTGTGTAAAAGCACAGGGCCATGATTCTTCTTTATAACTCCATCAAGACCTAGCCTAGTGCCTGGCACACCACAGCACCTTTTCTGGTGCATTGGTTAAACAAGTGAGTAAAACTCAAGGTCTTGTCTTTGCCTGTTTCCCGTCTCCAACCCTGGTGTCACTGAGTCTTCTCACATATGTGTCTATCTTTTACCTCCTCTGTGGCACCGGAACTGCTGGTTGGGATGCCTGACTCTCCCTCTGATTTTGTGCTCTGAGGCTTTTGTCTTTCCTGTCTCCTGTCTTGTTAGTAATTCTATCATAATCCAATTTCAGGAAGCCTGATACTCACCCACCAAGACAGCTGTGTGCTTGTGAGCAGGGTCAAAGGGGCTTTGGCCTTTCCCTTCTGTGACTTTGTCCTCCAAGATGGGCAGCAGGAGGGAATCTTGGAGTCCCTAAAGGGGGGAAGTGGCTGGGGGCCCAGAATGCCAGGATCTCACATCTGGGAAATGAGAAGCATGAGGGAGGAAGGGAAAGGGATAAAGAGGGGCCAAGAAGCTCATGAGGGTCCTATGGGACCCAAGTCTTCCAGAGCTACGGAAGATTGGTTGTGGGTAGGTGTAAAAAGGGACATTTAGGGGCGTATGAGCTGGGTATAAGGTAACTCACAATGAAGGTGCAAGCCGGGCTGAAGGCAAAGGTCCCACAGGCGTAGAGATGAGTATCATTGAAAGAGACCAGGACACGAATGAAGTTGAAACACTGTGTCTGTAGAGAGACAGAGAATTTAGACCTTGAGACCCCTTATCCCAAGCTCTTCTGTCCCTAGAGATTGTCTCCACACTTCCTAGTGCAAAGAAGGGCTGGGCAATGCTGAACTCTCTCTGTATAACTTTGTACAACATGATCCAAGAAAAAAATCATGCAAATGAGTGCCCTCCTCTGTCTGTCCCACATGTCTAGGGACATTGGGTCTTTACTCAGAGACCCCATTCCTCCACCTCTGCTTACCTCATTGCTCTTCTTCTTTAAGGCACATTCACTCTTTTTTCTGTCACTGGCAGGCCAAGATATCTGAAGTGGGGAGTTGAGAGGGGGAGATGAAAAGAAATGAGGTATTTGTATCTTCTGTGACCTGCTATCCCCTCACTAGCTCTAGCATAAAATCAACAGTAGGGTCAGGTGCTGGTGGCTCATGCCTATAATCCTAATTACTCAGAAGCCTGAGATCTGAGAATCTCAGTTTTAAGTTATGGGCAGATCAATCTTCCAGACCCTTATCTCCAATTAGCCAGCAAAAGGCCAGAAGAAGAGGTGTGGTTCAAGTGGTAGAAAAAAGCTTAAAGAGAGCTTGAGGTCCAGAGTTCAAACCTCAGTACCAACATAGTCACTGACACAAACACAGACAGACAGACAGACAGACAGACAGACAGACAGACAGACAGACAGACAGACAGACACACACACACACACACACACACACACACACACACACACACACACACACGCACCCGCACAGGCACACGCACATGCAAACAAATAAATAAAAATCATGCTGGGTGCCAGAAGCTCATGTCTGTAATCCTGGCCACTCAGAAGGCTGAGATCTGATGATTGCTGTTAAAAAACAGCCAGGTAGAAAAGTCCATGAGACTCATCTCCAATTAACCACCAGAAAATCAGAGGTGGCACTGTGGCTCAAAGTGGTAGAGCACTAGTCTTGAGCTAAAAAGCTCAGGGACAGTACCATTCCCTGAGTTTTGCTGGCCCAGGACTGACTACATGCATACATACATGCATACATACATACATACATACATATATACACACATAAAATCAACAGTAGGCTTGCTGGTTAGTGACATGGTGGGAGTTATAATATTAAACTCAAAACTATTATATTCATCAAGACATAGATGATAGAAGACAGCCTTAGGAATGAGACAGACCTAAGTTCAAAGCTAGGTTCTGCCATTCATTGTCTGTTCACTCTCATAGGATGCTGATCTACAACCAGGGTTGTAGATGCAATCATCTAATGCAAAGTATGGTATACACAGCAGCTGCTGTTAAACCACACATTTCCTGGAGCTATTGTCAAAATATCAGTTCCTGTGGCACACTTTGACAATCTGCATTTTTAACCATAAATAAAAATAATAAATAATAAACCTTGGAATGGATCAATAACGAGGAATACTCTCCCTCCCTTCCTACTCTTCTGTAGTTCAAGTTGCTACATACTAGGGTGGTACTAACAGAAATATTAATGATTTCTACCAGTGGGTGGATACAATTAAGTTATTGATACAATTTGAGTCAATGTTTATCTCACGTTGATAATTTCCCTATCAGCCATTTTAGAACTTGACATTTTTCAAACAATACTTGTGATACCAATGAACAGTGAGACCATAAAATATTTCTTGCTATTACACTCACAAGATGTATATAGCAAAAATTGCTGAGTTAGAGAAAGGCAGTTGGGCTCACACCCTCAATCCCTGGCCTCCTCACCATGTTCTTCAGCCTTGGAACTCCTGGATCTTGGATATTCAAGGCCAGAATGGCCTCTCGAGCACCCACATAGAGAGTGTTTCCATCGCTACTCAGGAGCAGAGTGTCAAAATCCCGGAGACCTTTCTGGTGGAAGAAGCTAAGTGCCCTGCGTCCATCTCCTGTTGAGAGGTGTGACAAGGATAAAGTGAGAAGGAGTTGTGGGCAGCATCAGACTCCTGAGACAAAGGGAAGGGAAGGGAAGGGTTGAAAGAGCTGGATCTCCAGGCTTTGGCTGCTGGACTCCCTTTTCTCCACCAGCAGGCCCCTGTGCCCCTGCTGGTAGTCACAGGAGCTTCGTGTGTTGAGTCCCCAATAGAGAAGAGAAGCAGCCAGAGACAGGCAATGACAGCCTAGGGCTAGAGGATGGTGCCTGTACCCCAGACAGCCAGGAAATGAAATGAGGCACAATGTTCTTTCAAGCCTGGTGTCTACAGTAGAATAAGACACCTGGATCTCCAATGGAGGAGGGACAGCCGGCAGATAGACAGGAAGGTGTTCACAGCAAGGAAGGGAAGTTTACACAGAACGGTGTCTGAGTAGTTAGGGGTTTTAAGATCCTTCCTGTCACCTCCATTACCCCTGCTGTTTCCTTCCTTCCTCCACTACAGGAAATTTCCACCTCTATAAATACCATGAACAGAAAGGAAGCATGCGTCTCCCTTTCTGAGGTCCATGAGGGCATACCTGAACATGACCTGCAGGGAAAGTGAATTCATTGTGGGAAGCTCACCTAGGGTTTGTTTACTGTCTGCCTTGCGTGCACGTGTGCGTGCATGTGTGTGTATGTGTGCATGTGCGTGTGTTCCTGCCCTAAACAGGAGTGCTCATCAGCACATCTGCATGTTGACGCTTGTTAGACTAACTGTTACCTCTGCAGGCTCAGGGAATCTGAGGATCAAGAGGAGGGATGGGGGAGAGAAAAGATAGGGAAGGAAGGACCATCCTCCCCTGGACCTGTATATACTCCACTCTGCAAGAGCACTGTCTGATTACTCATTCTGCTTCCCCTTTGGGACTGTGAGCTCCTTGAGGACAGGCTTGTCCATCTTCCTAATCTCATGGCCCACACAAATCAGGCCTCTTCATCAATGGGCAACTGCATCTCCTTTACCAGGTTGTTTCAGGATTGCCTGTGCTGTGCTGTGACCCACCTCCTTCCCTGAGTCTTCCCCTGGTAGATGAGGGGCCAGCAGCCATATAGCCCCAGTGAGAAGTCACCTTAGCTGTGCTGCAGAGCACCAGGCCATATCCAATGGGCTACACTGTATTCTTGTACTCCTGGTGCCCAAGGTACTACACATGACCTGGTCTCTGTGGTTGGCTTCGGCCTGGAAAGCTATGGGTCACCAGTTCTACAGATGATTTTCGAGCAGATATCTTGATTTGGGGGCACCCAGGGATGTAAACATTTTGGGGTTTTTTGTTGTTGTTTTGTTTTGGAGCTTAAGTTGTCTTGCTAGGTAACTGTGACTCTTGAGGGAAAGAGATAACACCAGCTTTGGAGAAATGGAAGGAATGATGGTCCTGGAGCCTGGACTTCCCTTCTCTTCCCTCATTCTGCGCCTCTGGTTTGCATTTCTCTTTCCTTCTGCCGGGCCCTCTGCTGCTCCCTGGTATCTCTTCCCATCTCTGTTTCTCCAAGTCCATTTTTCCCATTTCTCTCTCTCTCTCTCTCTCTCTCTCTCTCTCTCTCTCTCTCTCTCTCTCTCTCTCTCTCTCTCTCTCTCTCTCTCTCTGCCTTCTCTCTCTCTCCTTCCTCCACCCCTCTCCAGCACTACATCATCATCCCACCACCTCTTGGCCCTAAAACACTTACCTGCATAGTATTTGACTCTGGGCATAGGTCCCTTCCCACTATCCATGGTGGTGGCTGGTGACAGCAGGAGCAGGAGCAGTTGGAAGAAGAAAAGTCCCAGGAGGCTGCAGGGGTCCAGGCCCAGAGCTGAGAGGGCCATGCTCAGCCAGAGGCTGTCAGCCGATGGCTCTGAGGAAACAGGCACGCAGGCACTTTCTGGGTGAGCAGTCCTTACCACATCCCCCCTGAGGACCAATTGGAGAACCCCTGGCAGCAGAAGTGGGGGGGCATAAGGAGAGGGCACTTCCCCATCTAGTATAGCCCTCAGAATCTCAATTCTATCATGCTCCTAGCTCATAGCTTTGCCTATTGCCTCATTTTCCTTCTGGGTAGATGCTCAGGGTTCCCTGTGCTGCCCACCAATAGCTCTGCCCCGCCATTTCTTACCTTACCATCAGGGAATTCTATATGTCTTTCTTCCATAGCCATTCAAGGCTCTCAGAGCCCAGAGCCTCCACTAACAGATACCTGAGGTTGGGCAGACGATGTCTGCAGAACAGGACCTGTACTCCAAATAAAAATTCCTCCGATTTTCCTATCACTTTCAGATCTGCTGACATTTATGTTGCCTCCCACTCACCCTGACCCAGACTGACAGCCCAGGTTTGAGGCAACTTGCTCTAAGCTCCCTGTGAGCCCCAGGGGCTCAGGGGCTTTGCAGCTCCCTCAAGCCTACCTGGCCCTCTTCTTTCAGGAAGCAATGTGAATGCAACCCATCAGCGTGGCTCTCCACATTTTCCTGGAACAGCCTGGGCTGGACTAAAGGGGGATTAGGGGTGTCTCTTAGTTTTGGCAATCCTTCTTGTCTTTTTGCTCCCATTTGCTCCTGCTTTCTGCTTCCCTGGAGCTCTGAATCATCTCCCCCAGCCCCAAGATCACCAACCTCAAGCTGCCCATCTCACCTCACATACTCTTGGACCAGTCACAGTGAGAAACTCGGGTGTCCACACTCTGGGGTAGGGGTGTCATCCAAAAGAAAGAAGGAGGGGGTTCCCAGGCCCCAAAGGCAGGGGACAGAAGGCTCAACCAGGCTGAAATGGGAGCGCGGCCCTCCAGGCACCCATCATGCCAAAGCCAGCACCAGCTCTGGGCCAGGGAAACCAGAATTTCCACCTCGAGTTGTGACAGATCCTGGCTGGGGCGGAAGTTGATGGATCAGGAAGGAGAAAAAAAAACTCCTTGGCACCACAGGAGACACACCTCTTTCCCCACCTCCACCTGCCTTAGTCTATCCAGAAAGTTTAAAGGGCCATTTCAGGTCACTTCAGTGACCCCCCTGTCTCTTTACCATTTTACATCCAGTCTAACCAGACACTCTGCGGCTTCTCTTCTTACTCAAGGTTTCCCAAATAAGGGACATGACATTATGTTTCATATTCCTCTTTTCACTTTATTCAAATGGAGGGGTCTCACTACTCATACTTGCTGGGAAGTCCCTGAAGGAGTCTAATCCTCAAACCTCCCACTTTCAGTTTTAAAAGGTACAACAACTGTCTTAGGCAACTGTCCATGACTTAGCAGAGAAAATCCTTCCTGTAGTACAATCTCTATCAATCTCAGCATGGCTTCAGGCCAGAGAGAAGCCCAGGAAATGCCCCATCTGGGTTCATGCTTATGGGACACATTTCTGAGGCATCCAGCCCCCAAGAGTGGCTGTTTAGGCTCCAGGGCATGGGAGTGGGAACCTCATAATGCAGGGTTAATGAGGCACCAGGGCTCGGCAGCCTATAAAGTGGCTAGGTTCCTGCCCACTCACCCAGGTCATCTGACTTCAGGTTAAAAACCATGAATGTCTCAGGGCTAACCCAACTCCAATAAGTAACCTATCTCCTTTTGAAACACACAACAGGAAGTCCTTCCTATAATGTAACTTCCGCCCCTGCTGCTACAGCACCAGCCCAAGTTACTCCTTAGAATGCCTTTTCAGCACCCTTTTCTCCCTAGCCTTCTTTCTGCAAACTCTACTCCATTACCTCTTAGTTCCCCAGAGACTTGGCTTACACAGAACCCCTCCTGACAAGTGTATCTGTTGAGACTTGCATAAGATTCCCCCAAACTCTGAGGCTGGTTGCCAGGACCCTGCGTAGCTCTCAGAATCAAGCAAAACTTCCATTCTCCTGATCCCAACATCTTCTATGTCTCCTCAACCTGCCTATTGCCACTCAGATCTGGGAAGCCACCATCCCAGGGCTTCTCTACTGGAACAGATAGGCTTATCTGGGTCACTGGGAGGAGCTATAATGGGCAAAGCCAGGGGGATTTTCAGTGCCATCCTCCCTGCCCGATGCCCTATTCCCGTCCCCCCTGGAAGTGTAGATTCCATGCTCTGTCCTAGTTCCTTCCCCTGGGACTCAGAAATCTCCCAGCCCCAAATCTCTTTTCTCCCCAGCCTCACCAGTCAAAATGAAGAGTTGACACTGTCTAGCTTCTGTCTTCCTAATAACTTAGCAGGTAGGTTTACAGTTCCATTTACCAAGAATAAAAGTGAAGCTCAGGGAGCCAAATTAAATTCAGATCTTCCCCTTACCTACGTGGTATCTCAAGTCCTACTCACCTTCTCCCAGGGTTGGAAGTGCAGTTGGATGGAGATGGTGAGTGGAAGGGTGGGAGGGTAGCAATCTCTGTCTTTTCTAGGCTGTTAAGAAACCATCACTCTAGGGGATTCCTGACTCCATCCTGAGGCGAGGCCACCAGTTCCTGCCTGCTGCCTCCTTAAGGGTCTCCATCTCCAGATCAAATCCAGCAAAGAGCCAGGTGGACATAAGGGTATTCTAAGCCCCACCCCCAGCAGCAGTGTAACCCCTCAAGCCTGAACCTCTGGAGTCAGATCCAAAGAGTCCACTGGTAATATCAAGCAGAAACAGTGAGCTTCACAGGTACATGACCTGTACAGTCACACAGGGCCCCTTTCTCAGAAGGGCCCACACTGTGTCTAATACTCTGCTGTTTTGGAAGTCTTGCTAATTTCTAAATAAGAGGCCCACATTTGCCTTTTGCATTGGGCCCCACAAATTATGTACAGGTCCTGCCCACAGCGTCACAGAGCCTCAGAGCTGGCAGCCCCACACCCTCCCCCACTGCACAAAAGAGGAAACCAAGGCCAGGGAGGGGAAGGACCTGGCTGGGTTGGGGTTAGCGTCAGGCAGCAGGTGGGGGGGGAGAGGGTGGCCCCAAGGTCAGATCTTCTGGGACCAGGCCAGAGTGGCAGTGCCAGTTTTAAAGTCTCACTCCAAGATTCTCCCAGCCTATGTCTTCACAGGCCCTGAAGCCTAGCCTGGTGACCCCCGCCCCCCAAGACAACAATATTCAGCTTAACCCCAAGGGTCCACATCCTCAAGAACTTCTCCTAATGTATTCCCTAAATCCAACTGGGTACATTCCACCCCCCCGGAAAAAAAATCCTTAGGACCACATGGAACAGTAGCCCCTTCCTATCTGGCTGTATGGCAGAGTAAAGATTAGATGTGTGGGTGGAGGTGGGAAGGATGATGGAGCAATTGCTTTCCATCTCACCCCATGCTACCTCAGCACTTCCAGCAACCCAGGTCTCCGTGTCCCTGTATTGCAGGAATGCCTTCCTGAAGAAAAAGCTCCTACAGCCAGGTCAGACCTCACCAATGACCTGGCAGGTCCGGTTTCCCCAACTCCTCCCCCTCCAGCCTCAGGGGCAGCCCTCAGAAGAGCGCAGTCCTGGGGACCATCAGCTTCCTGCTCTGCTTCCTTAGCCCCACAGCTCTGTTCCTCATCTATCTATCCTCTTCTTACGATCACAAGCAAGTCAAAGCAATTTACATAGATTGAGTGCCTCCTGGGGGTATAGGCACTCGGCTGTCCCCAAGCCTCTATATGCCCAGCATCCTTCCACCTCTTCCCATCCCAGCCTGTCTCCAGCCTTCTGGTTGCCCACCCAGACCATTCCTCCTAACCCCGTACCCAGAGCCTTCTAGCCCTCTTCCAGTCTGGCTAGTGCTAGAAGCTGTGTTGAGTATTGCACACAATGGCCCGACCCCTCTGTCTGTCCCCTCCTTAGGGCAGAGCCGGCGCCAGACAATGGCCCGCCCCCTCCTTTCAGAACTGTCAGCTCTCTGCCTGGAGATCCCTTACCTGGGGCTCGGGGATGCCGCTGCGTTTCCCTCCTTCTGGAATGCCAGGCAGGCTTCCGGTCTCCCAGTGCCTCTCTCCCTGCCACACCCCCACCCCCATCCCCAACCCCATCCCACCTCACTGGTCCTTAGTCACCATGGCGACCGCATCTCTAAGTGGGAGGGACTAGAATCTCCCCATATTCTTCCTCCTCCTCTCATGTCCCACTGCACCCCACCTTCTGTGGCTCCTGGATCCACATGTGTGGAGGAAGAAGGGCTCCAGATGTGGAAAGCGAGGCAAGGAGGGAACACATTAGCCCCTGAGTCCAGTCCCTGATCAACTCCCTTGCCCACCCTCAGGCTGGCACCACTGTATAAATGTACCCCAGCTCTGGATTTATGGAATACATTGGGATGAGTCCCCCCCTCCCCATAGCCAGTTTCTGTGGGTCTCCTCCTCCTAGGAAACTGTGTTTAAGTAGGGGAAACATCTGGACACTAACATAGCCCCATGCAAATGGAATTTACTAATGAACACTATATATACATGCAAATAATCTAAGGGTCAAGGTTTCTGTCAAGAAGCTGTCTTTTGTAAATGTATTCAGGTTCCAGTTCTGCCTGCTCTCCTAAGCTTCCTTACCAAGAGGGCTTTTCAGAAACCTTCACTGGATAACCCCAGTTAGGAGGGAAAATTTCATGCTGTAAGAGGAGAGCTAGTGGGCAGACTTCAAAAAGGACTTTCCAAAGGTCTAGACTAGATAGAAAAAGAAACAGAACTGAGCTGGATTTTGTTCTCATCTGGGAAACATCAGAGGTAGGCAGAGGTTTGAATGATGGCTTCAGGAGCTGGCTTGGTGTCCCCTTTATCTGTGATCCTAAGTAACCCTCTCACTAAAATGTCCTTCTGTCCCTTCAAGACCTCCACTTCTTCTGGTCAAATGAGAAATTTTTTTAAAAGCCCCTTCTACACTGGCCTCTGTCCACATATCGAAGGGCAGAGTGAGAAAAGAGTACTATGGGCTGAGAAGCAAAAACCCTGGGTCCTATGCCTGACTGCCTAGAAACTGACTATATGATTCCAGCCAGGCAGGGTCCCGTTCCTGTCTGACTTATGAAAGTAAAAGAAGGGCTTTCTACCCTATCAAGGAGCAGCTTGGCTCCTCTGTAGACTTTATTGTATTTTTAGGAAGGAAGTGAATGGGCTAGAGCTGGCCCCGGGTAGAAGGTTTAACAGGTCAATTCTGGTTTCCTTTTGAGTCTAGGTTGGGGTGGTGGGTAAGTATTTCCTTCTGGGGACGGGCAGGGAGGCCATGTGTTGAAAGCAGAAGCAGACTCAGCAGGGCTGTCATCACCCCTTCCAGCCTCCTACCCCCATTTCCGGACACTCCATCCTTCCTGACCCTCAGTACCCTGCCTGCTTGTTCTGGCTCTGCTGCCCAATATGGGTACAAGCGGTAGCCATGGAAGAAATGATTTGAGATGAGATGGCAGGGACTAAAGGCAGCTGAACTGGGACTGAAGGTGAAGGAGGAGCGTTGAGCTGCAGGAAGACTGCACGTTCCCATCACAGGTCCCTAGCCCAGCTCTTCCACACTTAGGGGAATTCAGCCCATGGAAAAGGGCTGCATTTCTGAAATGATACAAAGACCTTGGGGAGTCTACTGGTCTGAGTTAGGGGACCTTTCCTGGCTTTGGCACCCAGGTCTGAGGACCTCTAGAGAGGGCTTGAGGGGTCCTGATGAAAGAGCAAAGTCCCAAAATGGCGGCTCTGGCTGTAGTGGGAAACTCACTGGGGTGGTCTGGACATTGTAGTCACTTGTTCTTGGGGAAGTCAAGGAGAGAGCCCTCCCCCAGCCTCCACTCCATCTTCCCTGCTGCAGTGTGTGTCAGTTCCATTGCTTCTCGTTTGTCTAGCCTCAGTTTCCCTACATGTGAGAAGATGGCGTGTCAGATCTACGTCTTTGATTGTGAGAGGAGCAGAGAAAGGCTGAAGAAGTTTAGCAAATGTTAGTTAGTCCCAGGGGAAATGAGATGGGGGGGGGGAGTGAGGAGACACGGGCAGCCTGCCCCTCAATATTTGCCCCTCCAGGCCCCTGGAGCTGCCCCTCCCCCACTCTGAGTCCAGAAGACCACCCCTTGCTGTTAAACTGGTACAGACACTCCATGTGTATGGCCCCAGAATTGGGTAACACCCCTCCAAACCCCACCCCAGGGACCATGGTCCCCTTCCCCACCACTTTCAAGCCTTACCCCTGGGCCCAGCAGTGGAGACCCTAACCCAGGCTTCAAGACTTCCAGCAGAGTCTGTACGGAGCAGGGGTGGAGCTGGAGCTGGGTTGAGCATGGGAGGGGTGGGGGTGCCTGCCAGCCCCCTCCAGTGTCCCAGTTCCCAGGCGGCTCTTAAAGAGACCAAGAAGAATTAGTCAGGGCAGCTTAAGGGGTGAGGGTAGAGGAAAGGAGGTGGTGGGGAGAAGATTGGATTTGCCAGGGATGGGAGCAGCCAGGGGGCTGGCACCTCCCCACCTCCACTGGAAGACCGGAGACTGTGCTGCCTAGTTTTTGCCTGGCCCATGGCACTGCCATGCCAGCCACCCAGCTCTGACCACCCAGCTCTGACTACCACCTCTCACATCCTTGGGTCCCTGCCCACTTCCTCCCCCTCCCCCATATTCGTGCCACCTCAGTCTCCGGTGAAGCCTGCCAGCTGGCACGGCCTGGTACGAGACACAATCGACACAAGAAGTGGAAGGGCCTGAGGCCTGGCCCCAGTCGGGAGGAGGTCCAACCCCTCAGAGTCAAAGAGGAGGGCTAGGAGCAAGAGCACCTGCTTCTCAGTGGCCGCCCTAAGAGGGAGGTAGAGTGAGGGGATACTGAGGCTCTGGAGAAGCTGAGAGGTAAAGGACCCTGGTTCATTTCCTCCCTCTTTCTTGTCGGCTACTGGACCACATGGAAAAGAAAGTGACCTGGACTAGTCATGGAGGGGCTTAGTACAGCTAAAACACAAAGACAAGGAGACAAGGAGAAGGGCAAAGAATTGAAAACAGAGCCAAATGTGGTAGTGTATACCTGTAATCCCAGCTACTCAAAGACAGAAGAGGAGCTCATTTTAACTCAGACCAGGGCAAAAGGTAGTGTCTTTTTTTTTTTTTCACATAATATGTTTATTTGAAGGTGGAATCTTTGTTACAATTTTTGAGAGTATTATAAGTAGATTATTACCTAGAAAAGATACATTCTAGCCGGGCGCTGGTGGCTCACGCCCGTAATCCTAGCTACTCAGGAGGCTGAGATCTGAGGATCACGGTTCAAAGCCAGCCCGGGCAGGAGAGACCGTGAGACTCCTATCTCCAATAAACCACCAGAAAACCAGAAGTGGTGCTGTAGCTCAAGTGGTAGAGCACTAGCCTTGAGCTCAAGAGCTGAGGGACAGCGCCCAGGCCCAGAGTTCAAGCCCCATGACCGACAAAAAGAAAAGAAAAGAAAAGATACATTCTAATTGTTTCAAAGTTCATATGATATATTCCAATACTGAAAGTGTGAATCACACTGGGCATTTTATCAGCTAATTAATTTTTTATTGATCTGATTTGTGTATTTATCTGTTTGCCACCCTATTTTAAATATTTTTTCAGTGTTTTCTTTTTAACTATTATTATTATTATTATCTTTAAATAGTTGCAAAGAAGTTCCAATTCTACAAAACAGTATATGAATACAAGGTGTCTGACAACATTGTCACCCATAGCTCCTAGCCCATCTCTTCTCTCACTTTTCTTTTCTTTTTTAAAATTGAGATTAGATGGTTACATAAATTTCACATATTTCACAGTATTGTGGAATCTTGATAGTTAAAGTCACAAACAGCTGGGCATCGGTGGCTCAAGCCTGTAATCCTAGTTATTCAGGAGGCTGAAATCTGAGGATTGCAGTTCAAAGCCAGCAGGAGCAGGAAAGTCTGTGAGACTCTTATCTCCAATAAACCACTAGAAAACCGGAAGTGGCGCTGTGGCTCAAGTTGTAGAGCGCCAGCCTTGAGCTGAAGAGCATGGGGACAGCACCCAGGCCCAAAGTTCAAGCCCCATGACCAACAAAAAAGGAAGGAAGGGAGGAAGGAAGGAAGGGAGGAAGGAAGGAAAGAAGGAAGGAAGGAAGGAAGGAAGGAAGGAAGGAAGACGGGAGGGAGGGAGGGAGGAAGGAAGGAAGACGGGAGGGAGGAAGGAAGGAAGGAAGGAAGGAAGGAAGGAAGGAAGGAAGGAAGGAAGGAAAAGAAACAACATAACAAAAACACTAAAGCAAAAATAGCTGGGGGTTACTCAATTGTTAGAGCACTCACCTAAGTAAATGAAATGCCTTGAGTTTAAACTCAAAGAAAGAAAGGTAAGGAAGGAAAAAAAAATGACAGACAGGAGGTGAAAGCAAAAACTTCAAACTTTACATTCTCTTTTCACTCCTCTGCTGCTCAAGCAGCTAATTTCCACAAAACTTGCTTCAAACTCCCTGCCAGGCACCAGAGGCCATGCGAGCCAATAGCACAGGAAGGCCCTATGCAGGCCCACCTAGACCCTGCCTTTCTCCAAGTTTCTGTTCCATTTATCTCCCACCTGGAATGATTCTCTTCCTACATCAAGCCCTTTAGGAGGCCTCCCCCAAAGGACTTGAGTTGCCACAGTGTTTTCTGGGGGCCAAGGTCTTGAGGGATTTTGATAAACCTCTCCCTTTACTAGGTTCCAGTTGCCTCACTTAAAATGAGACCATAACTACTGCTCCTCTAGTGTTAACAGTGCAAATTGGTTCCATCCCTTTAGAAATAATTTAGCAATCGGTTACTGCAAAAGCACTGGCATTGAGCAAGTCCATTTTTGTGACTCTATGCAATTTTCCTTAAATATTTACAAAGGGCCTACTATGTAGTCAAGCACTTTACTATGCACTGAGGGGAAACCTGCCCCTTGGGTACATATATTTTGGAAGACAGAAAATGAATAAATGCACAAGTAGAATGTGTCCACTGGCAGGAAGTACCTTGAAGAATGACTTGGATATGCTAAGATCTCAGATATGGGGGACAGTGTTACTTTATAATATTTAATTAAGGAAAGTTTTACTGGCCGGTTTCATTCGAATAGAGGCCTGAAGAAAGCAAAGGAATGAAGCATGTAAATATGTGTGATATGAGCCGGGCGCTGGTGGCTCACGCCTGTAATCCTAGTTGCTCAAGAGGCTGAGATCTGAGGATCACAGTTCAAAGCCAGCCCAGGCAGGAAAGTCCATGATACTCTTATCTCCAATAAACCACTAGAAAACCAGAAGTGGCCCTGTGGCTCAAGTGGCAGAGCACTTGCCTTGAGCTGAAGAGCATAGGGACAGTACCCAGGCCCAGAGTTCAAGCCCCATGACCGATAAAAAAAAAAAAAGTGAGATACAGAAGACCTTGGGCGGATGAGGGGAGTTGGGAGGGGGGCTGATGCAAGAATCCTGTGGCAAACATGTGCATGATAAGAATGAGGGGGATGGTGGCCACTGGTAGTGGGTTTCTCATGTCTGGCTTTGCATGTCATTATGAAGACTTCGGCTCTGAGGTTATTGAGCAGAGCAACAGCCAAACTTAGAGGATCATTTTGCTGCTGTGTGGAGGGTGAACTGGGCAGGTGAGGCACAGGAGATCAGTGAGGAAATTCATACTTGGATTGTGGGATCCAGGACCCCACATGATGGGGGCAGAGTGGTGGTGAGAATAGACTAGATTCCACACGTACTTTAAAGATTTAAATAAATCTTTGGAACTGGGCATAGTGGTGTGAGTCTGTAGTTCCTGCTAATCAGATGATTGAGATGAAAGGATCTATTGAATCCTGGACTTTTGATTCCATCTTGGACAATATAGAGAGACAAAATCTCAAAAAGTAAAAAGTTGAGAAGAATAATGCAGAAGATAGCACTGATCAAGATGAACTATATTCATAAATGTACATGTTGAGCTGGAATCCTTTTGTACAACTACTTGCAGATAATTTTTTTAAGGTAAGTTTTGTGGGCTGGGAATGTGGCTTAGTGATAGAGTCTTGCCTAGCATGTATGAAGCCCTTGGTTCGATTCCTCAGTACTGCATAAACAGAAAAAGTTGTAAGTGGTGCTGTGGCTCAAGTGGTAGAGTGCTAGCCTTGAGCAAAAGAAGCTCAGGGACAGTGCCCAGGCCCTGAGTACAAGCCCTAGGACTGGCACAAAAAAAAAGATGTTTTGTTTTGTGCCAGTCCTGAGAGTTGAACTCAGGGCCTGGGCTCTGTCTCTGAGCTGTTTTCTCCAGGCTAGCACTCTACCACTTGAGCTATAACTCTACTTGTACCTTTTTGGTTGTTAAGTGGAGATTAAAGTCCCAAGGACTGCCAGGCGCTGGTGGCTCACGCCTGTAATCCTAGCTACTCAGGAGGCTGAGATCTGAGGAACGCGGTTCAAAGCCAGCCCAGGCAGGAGAGACCGTGAGACTCCTATCTCCATTAAACCACCAGAAAATGGGAAGTGGTGCTGTAGCTCAAGTGGTAGAGTGCTCGCCTTGAGCTGAAGAGCTGAGGGACAGCCTCCAGGCCCAGAGTTCAAGCCCCATGACCGACAAAAAAAAAGTCCCAAGGACTTTCTTGTCCTGGCTGGCTTCAAACTATGACCCCCCAGATCTCAGCCTCCTGAGTAGTTAGTATTACAGGCATGAGCCACCAGCACCCACCTACTTCTGGCAATTTTTTTAAATAAAAATGATGTGTTTGCTTCGGCAACACATATACTAAAATAAATAAAAATGAGGGAAAAATTTAAAAAGTATAAATAAATAAGTCATTTTTGATGCAATTAATGTGCAGTTTAAAAACAACAAAGAATGACCAGAAAACAAAACAGACTTACAATGGAGAGTGGACTTCAGTGTGGGGGAGGGCTAACAAAGAGAGTAGATGAGGATGTATAAAATAAACAGTGAAACCTGTTGAAATTGTTTTTAGAAGAGAGAATAGAATAGGAGAGAGTAATATAGTAGTGAGTTTCATAAGGATACATTTGTATACATCTGTGGACTAATTACAATTAAACACCCCACCCCACTCCAAGCTGGGCTCCAGTGGCTCATGCCTATAATCTTAGCTACTCAGGAGGCTGAGATCTGAGGATTATAGTTCGAAGCCAGCCCAGGCAGGAAAGTCCATAAGAGACACTTACCTCCAATTAATCACAGAAAAAGCTCAAAGTGGTAGAGTGCTAGACCCGAGCAAAAGGAATGCAGGGACAGTAACCAGACCCAGAGTTCAAGCCCCAGGCCTGGTTAAAAACAAAATAAAACAACAGAAAACATGTATACCCTGACAGGATGCAATGTATAAAAGATTTGATTTACAAAAGATTTTTTCAGCTGGGCACTGGTGATTCATGCCTGTAATCCTACTGTAAAGCTACTTGGGAAGCTGAGATCTAAGGACCACAATTCAGACCAGGAAGGAAACCCTGTGAGATTCTTATCTCCAATTAACCTCCAGAAAACCAGGAGTCGAGCTATGGCTCAAAGTGGTTGAGCTGGGCTGGGATGTAGCTCAGTGGCAAAGCACTTGTCTAGCAAGTACAATGTCCTGGGTTCGATCCCAGTGCCAAAAAGAAAAAGAAAAGACAAAGTGGTTGAGCCTTCAGCTAAAGAGCTCAGGAACAGCATCCAGGCCCTGTGTTCAAGTCCTACAACAAATTTTTTTAAAATATTCAAATCATTCTTTATTTTTTTTATATAGCACTGGGATTTGAACTCAGTACTTCCTGCTTGCTAAGAGATGCTGTACAACTTGAGCCACGCTTGGGTTTTTTTTTTGGTTTTTTTTTGTTTTTTTTTTTGTCTGTTGTGGGCTTGAACTCTGGGTCTGGGCACTGTCCCTGAGCTCTTCAACTCAAGGTAAAGTGCTCTACCACTTGAGCTACAGCACCACTTCTGGGGGTTTTTCTGGTGGTTAATTGGAGATAGGAGTCTCATGGACTTTCCTCCCTGAACTGGCTTTGAACTGTGATCCTCAGATCTCAGCCTCCGGAGTAGCTAGGATTACAGGCATAAGCCATCAGCACCCGGCTTTTTGTTTGTTTTGAGAACTTGTCTCCCTATATAGCCTAAGATGGCCTGAAACTCAGATCCTCCTGCCTTAGCCTCCAGAGTGCTGAGATTATAGATAAATATCACCATGCCAAACCCTAACAATAATCTATATAAACATATAAAAATTATAAAATTGAAATCCAGACAGGATTTGTGAGTAGATTGAATGAGAGGATGGACAAAGATGTCTCCAGGATTCAGGACTAAGCACCTGGGAAAAAGGATAATGTCATCAGCTGGGATGGGAAGATTATAAGCAGAGCAGGGAGGCCATTAAATCTGTAGGTCTGGCATTCAGGGCAGAAGAACTAGCTGAAGGTATAAAGTCACCACCAAAGCACTCATAGTATTTAAAGCCAGGAGACCAGAGGAAGCTTCTTAGGACTCCAGTGTCCACAGAGAACTGAGCCTGGAGTGTTACTTCAATCTTGGACAGAGGGAGAAGAAGAATCAGCAATATTGGCTGAGAAGAACTAGTCATCTGTGAGAAAGAGGTCAAGTGAGTTGAGGACTGGGAAGTGGCCAATGGGTTAGAAATGTGCAGGGCAGTGGGCACTAGTGGCTCAGATCTGTAATCCTAGCTGCTCAGGAGGCTGAGATATGTGGATTAGGGTTTGAAGCCAGCTCAGGCAAGAAAGTACTTGAGACTCTTACATCCAATAATCCCCTGAAAAGCCGGAGGTGGAGCTATGGCTCAAGTGGTAGAGTTCCATGAGCAAAAAAGCCCAGGCCCTAGGTTCAAGCAAGCCCCAGTGAGCAGAGTCTGTGTGAGGTAGGAAATACTTCCACAGCTGGAAGAAGGGGAGGCTGGAAGACAGAAAGGTATGAAGTCATCCTCTGGGGACAGGGATGACCAGATCAGGGACAACAGTTAACACTGCAAAATATACAATCAGTCAGTCAGCAGGGGAATAGTCAGAATTTCATCCCAAAAATTGCCTGGAAAAAAATGTATTTTTAGTAGCTTTCATTAGTTATACAGAGGGGTATTTTATTATAAAATATTTTAACTACTTACTGTAGTATTATTTACCAAAAAATAGCCTGAAAAATAATCTGAATGCTCAGAGAAAATTGGCTACATGAGTTGTTTATACACTCAGCCATTAAAAGTATATTGAAGGCCAGGTACTCGTAGCTCATACCTGTAATCCTACCTACTCAGGAAACTGAGATCTGAGGATCAGGGTTTGAAGCCAGCCCTGGCAGAAAAGTCTGAGAGATTTTTATCTCAAATTAACCACCAAAAAACCAGACTAGGAGCTGTGGCTCAAAGTGGCAAAGCACTAGCTTTGAGCACAAAAGCTCAGGGACAGAACCCAGGCCAGGGCTCTTAAACCCCATGACTGACAAAAAATAAAAAATAAAAATTACAAAAAAAGAATTTGAAGCCTGGTACCAGCAGTTCATACCTATAATCCTAGCTACTCAGGAGGTTGAGATCTGAGGATCAAGGTTTGAAGTCAGCCCAGCCAGGAAAGTTCATGAGAATCTTATCTCCAAAAGACCAGAAGTGGAACACAATACCTGCCCAGCCACTGACAGTATAAGCCATAGCAGCATGCTCACACGTGCACCTGCACGTGCATGCATACACACAGAGTATATTGGAAGGAACTAGATGTGGAGGAGGTTAGTTAAAACCAGGAAGTATAGTTCAAATATTAGGGTGCCAGCTCAGCAAGTGCCAGGCCCTGGGTTAATCTTTCTCTCTGTCTCTCTCTGTCTCTCTGTCTCTCTCTGTCTCTCTCTTGCTTATTCTCTCGCTCTCACACACACACATACACACAAACACACACACACACACACACACACACACAAATATATTGGGGGACTGCATATGGTGGCACACATCTTTGACCCACCTACTCAGGAAAGAGACAAGTCTTCTTTTGGGAGAAAGTTTTTTTTATAACTTTTGGGCAAAAGTTAGAAAGACACTAAACAAAGAACTAGGTGTGGCAAGTGATAGGCACTTGCCTAGTGAACCCAAAGTCTGGAGGATGGTGTGGTCCTTAGTCCCAGGAACACTGGAGACAAGAGGATGGCTTGTGCCCAGGAATTCCAGGTTAACTCTGACAACACAATGACAGAAAAAGTAAGTTGTTGGGAGGGTAAAGGATATAATTCTCAGTTTTACAGGATAAAAATGTTTTGAGGAGGGGCTGGGAAGGTGGCTCAGTGGTAGAGTACTTGCCTTGCATGCCTGAGCCCCTGGGTTCGATTCCTCAGCACCACATAAGCAAAAAGAAAAAAGCCGGAAGTGGTGCTGTGGCTCAAGTGGTAGAGTGCTAGCCTTGAGCTGAAGAGCTGAGGGACAGTACCCAGGCCCAGAGTTCAGGCCCCACAACCGGACCCAAAAAAAAAAAAAAGTTTTGAGGAGTTATCCTACAGCAGGTGACTGCAATTAATAGTGATATATCTTGGAAAATTGGGGGGGGGCAGTTGTTGGTTTGTTTGTTTTGGTAAGTCGTGGAGCCTGAACTCTGGGCCTGGGCACCGTCTCTGAGCTCTTCAGCTCAAGGCTAGCACTCTACCACTTGAGCCACAGGGCCACTTCCAGTTTTCAGGTGGTTAGTTGGAGATAAGAGTCTCAGGGACTTTCCTGCCCAGGCTGGCTTTAAACTGTGATCTTCAAATCTCAGCCTCCTGAGTAGCTAGGCTTATAGGGTGAGCCACCAGTGCCCAGTTATTTTTTAATTATAGAATCCTAAATGGGGGCTGGGAAGGTAGCTCAGTGGTAGAGTGTGTGCCTTGCATACATGAAGCCCTGGGTTCGATTCCTCAGCACCACATAAGGAGAAAAAGCTGGAAGTGGCACTGTGGCTCAAGTGGTAGAGTGCTAGCTTTGAACTGAAGATCTGAGGGACAGCGCTCAGGCCCAAAGTTCAGGCCCCACGACTGAAAAAAAAAAGAATCCTAAATGTTTTCCATAAAAAATGTGATAGGTACATTAATTAGCTTGATTAGCAACATATCTAAATATCAAAACATCACATTATACACTCTAAATGTATATGCCATTATTATGTTTGTCAGCTGGGGAGAGTATATTAAACATCCTTTATCAAATATTCATAAAACATATGGTTTAATAGCTACAAACAGAAAATTTAAATTAAAAAATAAATTTTAAAAACTATAAATAAAACATAAATTAATAAGTAAGGAAAAGATAGCCTTTCCCTCCTTAAGAAAAAAACAAAGCCAGGCACCCATGGCTCACGCCTATAATCCTAACTACTCAGGAAGCTGAGATGTGAGAATCAGAGTTCAAAGCTAGTTTGGGCAGAAATGTCCCTGTGAGATTCTTATGTCCAACTAACCACTTAAGAACCAGAAATGGAAGTGTGGCTCAAAGCAGTAGAGCACTAGCCTTAAGCTCAGGGACAGCACTCAGGCCCTGAGTTCAAGCCCCATGACCACCACCACTACCAACAACAACAACAAAAAAAGTAAAAAGAATAGAAATGGGGGCTAGGAATGTGGCTTAGTGGTAAAGTGCTTGCCTAGCATGCATGAAGCCCTGGGTTTGATTCCTTAGTACCACATACACAGAAAAGCCAGAAATGGTGCTGTGACTCAATTGGCAGAGTGCTAGCCTTGACCATAAAAGAGCTCAGGGACAGTGGTCAGGCCCACAGTTCACAGTTCAAGCCCCAGGACTGGCAAAAAAAAAAAAAAGGTTCCTGTAGAATAACACTTTATATACATGAACTTTTTTAACAAAAACACTTTTCTCTTTTTTTTTTTTTTGGTCGGTCGTGGAGCTTGAACTCTGGGCCTGGGCGCTGTCCCTCAGCTCTTCAGTTCAAGGCCAGCGCTCTACCACTTGAGCTACAGCGCCACCTCCGGTTTTCTGGTGGTTTATTGGAGATAGGAGTCTCATGGTCTCTCCTGCCGGGGCTGGCTTTGAACCATGATCCAAAAATCTCAGCCTCCTGAGTAGCTAGGATTATAGGCATGAGCCACCAGCGCCCGGCCAAAAACACTTTTCAAATTCTCTTTTAAAATGTAGATTAAGAGCCGGCAGGAAAGACCGGGAGACTCCTATCTCCAATAAACCACCAGAAAACCAGAAGTGGCGCTGTAGCTCGAGTGGTAGAGTGCTCGCCTTGAGCTGAAGAGCTAAGGGACAGCACCCAGGCCCAGAGTTCAAGCCCCACGACTGACAAAAAAAAAAATGTAGATTAAGGGGCTGGGAAGGTGGCTCAGTGGTAGAGCGCTTGCCTTGCATGCATGAGGCCCTGGGTTCGATGCCTCAGCACCACATAAGCAAAAAAAAGCTGGAAGTGGCGCTGTGGCTCAAGTGGTAGAACACTAGCCTTGAGCTGAAGAGCTGAGGGACAGCGCCCAGGCTCAGAGTTCAGGCCCCGTGACCGGACCCAAAAAATAAAATAAAAATAAAATAAATAAAAATAAAAATGTAGATTAAAACATTAAAAATAATAATTTGGTGGGGCTGGGAAGGTGGCTCAGTGGTAGAGCGCTTGCCTTACATGCATGAGGCCCTGGGTTCGATGCCTCAGCACCACATAAGCAAAAAAAAAGCTGGAGGTGGCACTGTGGCTCAAGTGGTAGAGTGCTAGCCTTGAGCTGAAGAGCTGAGGGACAGCCCAGGCCCAGAGTTCAAGCCCCATGACCGGCAAAAATAAATAATAAGAATAAGAATTTGGTGTTGAGGAATTAAGGGAATATGTGACCCCTGCTGGTGAAAATGGATAATGGTCTAGTTTCTGCAGAACACTGGCAATGTTATCAACATCCTTTTTGATGTGTATATCTTCCACTCTGTTCTTTCTTTTCTTGGAACTTTCCTCCTCCTCCTCCTCCTCCTCTTTTCCTTCTTGCTTCTCCTCCTCCTCTTTGCCAGTCCTGGGGCTTGAACCTGGGCACTGTCTCTGAGCTTGTTTTGTTCAAGGTTAGCACTCTACCACTTGAGCCACAGCCCCACTTCTGGCTTTTTCTGTTTATATGGTACTGAGGAATTGAACCCAGAGCTTTATGGATGCTAGGCAATTATTCTACCACTAAGCCACATTCTTAGCCCCTTTTCTTGGAATTTATTTCATAGAAATGCTCAAGAGATGTGTGCAAAGAAATATATTCCGGGCTGGGAAGTTGGCTCAGTGGTAGAGCGCTTGCCTTGCATGCCTGAGGCCCTGGGTTCGATTCCTCAGCACCACATAAGCAAAAAGAAAAAAGCCAGAAGTGGCGCTGTGGCTCAAGTGGTAGAGCGCTAGCCTTGAGCTGAAGAGCTGAGGGACAGCGCCCAGGCCCAGAGTTCAGGCCCCACGACTGGACCAAAAAAAAAAAAAAAAAAAAAAAGAAATATATTCCAGGAAGCATTATTTTTTATTCATTTTTGTAGTACTAGAAATTGAACCCAACTACTCATAAATGCTAGGCAAATGCCCTGTGTCCTAACCCACAAAACATTATATATAACAGCCAGCAGAAATATGCTTATTTGAATACATACATATGTATCATTTACATATACATGTATGAAGTATTTGAAAATTGAAAAATAATTTATAGCTTGATTGATTGCTGAGGGTCCAGGTACAGTGGTTCACACATGTAATCCCAGCCAGAGAGGAGATGGAGATTAGAAGAATTATGGTTCAAGACCAGCCTGGGCAAAAAACTTAGCAAGGCCAGAATTTTAACCAGCAGGCCAGATGTAGTGGTTCAACCTTGCAATCCCAGCTATAAGGGAGGTATGGGTAAGATGATCTTGTCTGGGACTGGCCCTGGAAATAGGACCTTATCTGAAAATAATCAAAGCAAAAAAAAAGGAGTGAGGCTGGGAGTGTAGTTCAAGTAGTAGAAAGCTCTGAGTTCAAAGCCTCAAGCTGGGAGTGTGAGGCTGGGCACTAGTGGCTTATGCTTGTAAGACTAGCTACTACAGAGGCTGGGATGGAAAAACAGGTTTAGAGCCAGCCCAGGCAGGAAAGTCCATGATTCTATCTTTAAAACAGCCCTCAAAAACTCAGGTTGAAAGCATGACTCAAGTAGTAAAGCACCAGTTGAGTAAGGAAGCTGAGTGAGCACAAGGCCCAGAGTTCATACCCCAATATCACCATAAAAAGAAAAAGTGAGAGGGGCTGGGAAGGTAGCTCAGTGGTAGAGTGCTTGCCTTGCATGCATGAGGACCTGGGTTTGATTCCTCAGCACCACTTAAGCAGAAAAAGCTGGAAGTGGTGCTGTGGCTCAAGTGGTAGAGCGCTAGCCTTGAGCTGAAGAGCTGAGGGACAGCGTCCAGGCCCAGAGTTCAGGCCCCACATCCAACAACAACAACAAAAGGGGGGGGGCAATCATTGTGAAGTTTGTGGAATTTTTTTTTCTTTTTTCTACACTCTGTAATGGCCAAATATTACAAAAACAGAAAAAATAATGTTATTTTTAAATAACATTAACAAACTTTGAAGTGACATTGGAAAATATAAGTGTTAATTGAGAAAATCAGACTCAAATTTAAACCACAGTGAAATTAGGCTTGTTGGTACATACCTATAATGTCTGCACTTGAGATTTCAACTTGAAGGCCAGTCTGCGTTACATAGGAGACCCTGCCCAACAAAAATAACAGGGAAGCCAGGCACCAGTGGCTCGCTACTCAAGAGGCCGAGATCTGAGGATCGAGGTTCAAAGCCAGCCCGAGTCAGTAAAGTCTATGACACTCTTATCTCCAATAAACCACCAGAGAACCGAATGTGGCACTGTGGCTCAAGTGGTAGAGTGCTAGCCTTGAAGTGAAGAGATCAGAGACAGCGGCAAGGCCCATAGTCCAAGCCCCATAAGCAACAAAATAATAACACCAACAACAACAGGGAAGGGCAGAGAGAAAGGGCAGAAGAGGAGAAAGGGAGGAAGAGAATAAAATAGGAAAAAAAGAGAAAGAACGGAGAGAGGGAGAGCAAGAGAAAGAAGGAAGGGAAAGAAAAGAGGAAGGGAGATAGGAAGGGAAGGACAGAGGGAAAGAGGGAGGGAGGCCCGCCATGAGGTCTTAACTAAGTAAACTACAAGCTGAGTTAGAAAGTCTGGAAAATCTGATTGAAAAGTCATTTTGAAAGGTCGTATCTGGGTTTTCAGCTTTTCCTACAGAGGATGGGCTACATTGTAACAATTAAAACATAGATTCAAAGAAATCCCAGGAGGCCGGCTGAGTAGAGTGGGGGCCGAGCACCCCCTGGCGGAGCCACGTGCGCCCATGTAACTGCAGCTTCTCCCGCGGGGTGGGATTTCGGCAATGTTTGCTGACTTGCCTTTCTGGCCCTAGGCCCTCCTTGCCAAGGGGCCACGGGCTCCCCAGCCCCAGCGCCCCACGCAGCCTCGCGGTTCTCAGCCTGCGCTCGGGCTCAGGGCTCTGCAATGCCGCACAGATCCTTGCCCGCGGTGCGCCGGGGCCTCTCCAGTCGCAAGGGGAGTTCTGGCGCCCCCAGGTGTTGGTCTTAGACGGTAATGACCCAGTGCCTATTGGGATTTCTGTTCTTAAAGCTGCCCATCCAGTCAACTTTTTATTCTTTTTGTCGGTTGTGGGATTTGAACTTAGGGCCTGAACACTGTCCCTGAGCCTGTTTGTGCTCAAGGCTAGCATTCTACCACTTGAGCCACAGCACCACTTCCGATTTTTTGAGTGGTTAACTGGAAATAAGAATCTCACAAGGACTTCTGCTAGAGCTGGCTTCGAACTGTGATGCTCAGATCTCAGCCTCCTGAGTAGCTAGGATTACTGGCGTGAGTCTCGGGCTCCCGGCCCTGTCAACTCTTTAGATCCCTTTTGATCCCTTCACTCCCTTCCTTAGTACCCATGGGTTCTCAGCTTAGAGGACACCAGAGTTTCCAGCATGACTTCAAAGGCTTTTCTCTTTTCATTAATTTTAATTTTCCCCATTATCCTAGCTAGAAATACCCCACCTGTGTTCTCTGGACCATCCTGGCATGTTAGGAAAGGCTCATCACCAGTGAGCTACAATCCTGGCTTTGACTACAGCCTCATTTCATCTGCCCAGAGGACATAAACTTACAGTTTACACCCATTTTCTTTTTCTTTTTTTTTTTTTTGGGGGGGGGGTCCGGTCGTGGGGCCTGAACTCTGGGCCTGGGTGCTGTCCCTCAGCTCTTCAGCTCAAGGCTAGCCACAGCACCACTTCCGGCTTTTTTCTTTTTATTGCTTATGTGGTGCTGAGGAATCGAACCCAGGGCCTCAGGCATGCAAGGCAAGCGCTCTACCACTGAGCCAACTTCCCAGCCCTTTATTTTTCTTTTTTAAGACAGCCTTGTTATGCATACAACCTAGGCTAGGCTTTCAATCAAGATCCTCCTACCTCTGCCTCCAGAGTGCTAGGATTACTGGTATACACCATGATGCCTGGCATCAGCTACCTTTTTGTTTAGAAGGGAGCATGTCACAAGAGCATAATGTCACAAAGCTGCCAGACCCTAGGATCTCTGCCACCTGCTATGTGACCTTGGGTACATTTACTGAGACTCCATTTTCTGGGTCAAAGGGGACAATTAACTACCTCTCAAGACAGTATAGGGGTTAAATAAGATAGTGTCCAAACCTGGACAAGAAAGCCCTTGAGATTCTTATCTCCAATTAACCACCAAAAAAGCTGGAAGTGGAGCTATGGCTCAAGTGGCAGAGCACTTGCCTTGAGCAAAAAAGCTCAGGGATAGTACTCAGGCCCTGAGTTCAAGCCTCAGGACACACACACACACACACACACACACACACACACACACACACACGTGTAACTAGAAAGGATGAAGCAAAGTGACAACTACAGCTCATTTTCCCTGTTGGGGGCTAGTAGGAAGCTTCCCTTGGGTCGGTTCCTCATGCCAGGAGGCCATAAGCCATCTGCTCCAGAGGCTTCTACTTTTCCTGGCACATCCCTTTGTCCCAGCCGTGAGTCTTCTGACTCCCACTGGAACCTCCCTGAGGACACGCAATGTGTTGTCTTGCTCATTTCCCTTTCCCTCAAGCCAAGCATAAGTTGGTGCAAAGGGACATTAACTGCCTTTGCAAAGTAAGCTCTACTTTCTGCCTGCCCCCTTTGCTGTCTTCTTCATCCATCCTTGCCTAGGTTCTGAATGACGCCATTCTCAGATTGGGTCCATATCATGTCTTTATATTCATGCTTAGGCAGGGACTCCCATTTTGAAAGTGCTCCCTGGTTGGAGGTTAGGAAGGAAATGTTCTCCTCCACTCTGCCTCCAGTGTATGGGAAATTCACATGGCAGTCCTCCCCCTGTCAGTCCAGAGAGTACCAAACATGCATCGTGAAGCAGGGGAGCAGCTAGTCAGCAATGAGCATGAAGATGAGGTGACCATGCGGCACTTGTGTATGTGTGTCCCCCCCTCAGGACACATGGAGACGCCCATCAACAAACAGACACCACAGAGCCGGGAATAGAAACAACTAGTGTATTGATTTGGGGAGGGGAAAAGGAGTGCAGATGGGAAGCGGGGAGGCAGGAGGCTCCTTAGTGTTTGCCAGGTTAACTACTGCCATAGCCCTCTACTTCTCTCACCTTCCTCCTCTTCCTTCAGTGGGGCTCCAGCATGGTCTCGCACTTTCCAATAGTCTTCCTCTTTCTCCTCTCCGCACCCCACTTGACTTTGACCTCCAGTGCCTGGACAGAGCCACTGGGACTCTAAAGCTGGGAGAAGGCAGGCTTCCCTCCTTCTTTCATTCCCCTTTTTTCTACCTCCCATCTCAATTCCCATCTCTTGTCTAAATAAAATACAGAAAAAGCAAGTGCAGCTTGTACCTGGGAGAATGGACTTGCCCCGGGGTCAGGGGAAAGGGTGGGGACCGGGGACAGGGCAGGGGGAGGAGCCTCAGCCAGGTAAAGCAGAACCTGGAGACCAGGCCCTTGGGCCTAGCTCAGCGGTTCTTCCTTTGGAGGCTGGTCTGGCAGTGAGCCAGCTGTCTGCAGGAGGCTGGTGGAGACAATTCCATCCGGCCTCTTAGGCACCATGTCTCAGGGTCCCCGGGGCGGGGCGGGGGGGGGGGCAGCAGCTAGGGCAATAAAGCAGAAACTAAGCTCTGTAAAAGCACCCCTTTCCCTTGGCTCCTAGAGGAAGCCCTCTTTGGTTTTAAGGCAGATGTAGAGTTCCCCCAGAATCAGGGAAAGGAAGGGGGAGAAATTAGCATTGAGATAGAGGCGCCTTTTTTTTTTTTTTTTGCTGTGTTTTTCCTTCAGTATAAAACCACTGTAGAAAATAACTTCTCTTAGAAAAAAAAAATATATAGAAGAAAACCAAAGGGGATATTTTTCTTTGGCTTCAAGCCTGCTCCCATGAGGCGTTGGGCAGGGGGTAGGCATGACGTAAAGAGGAAACAAGTAGCTTCCATCCCTACCCCTGCCTAGCAGGTCCCAGATTACATGATGCTGCAGTTCTGGGGGTTCTAAGAGAGAAAAGAGGGGAGAGGCATGAGCTTCAGCACCTGGGTCCATCCTCTCCCTCCCTCATCCCAGGAGGGGGGGGTGTCCTCTCCTCATCCCTCACACTCTAGCCCTGCGCTCCAGTCTGGGGGCTCAGACAGGAGAGACAGGATTCAAGAGTGAGATGCCCGGGACTCTGGCTGCAGGGGTGGGGGCTCCCACTCCTCCGGGCTGCGGAAGAGAAGGCACTCCCCACCAGAGGGCCACTTGTCCTCATGTTCAATGACCAGGATTCTGCCTAGAGGAGGTAAAGGTAACTGAGATGACTCACCTGGGTTCGGGGGCTGGAGTTGCCCAGGAGGTAGGAGCGGGTGACCAAGTTGTCCCCGAAGCTGCCACCCCCACTGCCCCCCACACTGCGGTAGCTGCGAGTGACTGTGACACTGGAGGCTGAAGAGCCAGAGGAGATGGATCCGCCCACCTGGGCTCCTGAGCTGCTGGCAGATGCCTTGTCGGCAGGCTGCCCACAAGTCCCGCACACCACGGTGCGTGAGCGCAGGTTGTACTCGGCAGGATCCCCCGAGCTGCAGTGAGAGCCCTGGGGAGGAAGACAAGGCTCAGGCGGAACAGCGAGTCTGGGACTGACTCCCAGGGACTAGGCTGTGGAGGCTCCCAGCCACTGGGCAGGAAGTTGGGGTTCTGCACCCAGGGAAACCATTGGGCAATGGAGACTGGGGGGAGGGAGGGCGGGCAGAGGCTGGGAGGACATGGAAGGCAAGAATGGTCAGGAAGACTTAGGGACAAAAAGATGTCACTTTGACTCAATTTTAAATCCTCTAAGCTTAAGAGGAAAGTGGGGGAGAGCAAGCTTACAGGACAGCAGACATGCAAAATTAACTTGAGAAGGGAAAGGGAATGAAAGAAGACATTGTCCCAGGTCCAAGGAGTGAAATGAAGAGATTGGCATGCAACAGGACTATGGGAGGAGCCAAGGAAATGCATGCAACAGGACTGGGGGAGAGAGGCGGGGCTTGGGTGCCCCACCTCTGTCCTCCCGTCCCCCCCTTCCCAGGAGACAAATCTAAACCCTTGTTCATTGTCCTGTGGGAATAGTTCCACTCCCCTCCTTACCAGAGAAGGGAACCCAGACACCTGGGTTCCCTGTTCAAGGTATAGGGAGGAGAGAGAAGAAAGGCCAGGGCAGCAAGTGAAGTTCCAAAACATTCTTTAATAATGAAAAGACTTTGGCATGGAAGGCAAGGAAGGCTAGCTCAGGCCTGGCTGGGTTTCCCGCTGCAGGCTGAGCCTCAGCGGCGGCTGCCACTCACATGGTGATGATGGAGCAGGTCATCTCCATCCTCATCCTCGTCATCCTCAACCACAGTCACTGAGCGCACCAGCTTGCGCATGGCCACCTCCTGCAGGGACAATGGACAATTAGGCCTGAAGGTTGGGGGTGAGGTCTGGGAAGGGATGTGCAGCATGTTTCTCCATCTTGTTCACCTGGTACCTTTCTGTGTGGCCTGTCTTGGGGAGCCTGCTGCTCATTCTGTCCTCTGTGGTACTAAAGCTATGGAACTTGCTTGCATGGCTCTATCTCTTAACAATCCTCACTGGCTAACTTACTCCTGGGAGAGTTTGGGGGGGGGGATTTTGGTTTTGGTTTTGGTTAGCTCATGGAGATGATGGGGGAATCCCACCTACACAGAGAGCTCAGGGAAAATGACACTTGAGTTGGTAGCTTGCTCCAGTTTTTGGCCACAAAAGGGAGCTTTGCCCAACAAGAGGTCAGGGGCAGCATACTCACTTCCCCAGTGGAGTTGATGAGAGCTGTGCGTAGACTGTTCCCACAGCCCCAGGTATTCTGCGCCTTCCATACCAGGTCAGTAGGAGGGCTATGAGTGGCCCCAGCTCCTGAAGCCCAGATCTGAAGAAAGACGATTAGAGAAGGTTGCTCATTTCAGTGTCTCTGTCCTAACCCAATCCATCCCTAAGTCCATTCCAAAGGTCACCCCAGAATCCTGAGCATCCTACCACTCACCGTCACCACCTGCCCAGCTTTCAGAGTGAACTTTGGTGGAAAGCGGTAAGTCAGCAAAGGATCATCTCCATTCTGGCGCTTTATCTGCCAGTTGCCCATGGACTGGTCCTGCCAGGAAGTTGGAGGAAAGAAAAAGAGGGTGGATCAAATCAGCTCTTAAGTTCATCTCAATTGCCAAGGTAGGCTGAGTATTGTGATTTACGCCTGTAGTCCCAGATGCTTGGAAAGCTGAGGAGTTCAGAATCAGCCTGGGCCTCTTGGTGCTACCCCCATCACAAAGTAATAATAATAGCGGGCTAGGAAGGTGGCTCAGTGGTAGAGCGCTTGCCTTGCATGCCTGAGGCCCTGGGTTCGATTCCTCAGCACCACATAAGCAATAAAAAGAAAAAAGCCGGAAGTGGTGCTGTGACTCAAGTGGTAGAGCGCTAGCCTTGAGCTGAAGAGGGACAGCGCCCAAGCCTAGAATTCAGGCCCCACGATTGGACCCAAAATATAAATAAATAAAATAATAATAATAATAATAGCTAAGCACTGGTGGCTCACACCTATAATCCTAGCTACTCAGGAAGCTGAGATCTGAAGATCGAGATTTGAAGTCAGCATAGGCAGAAAAGTCCATGAGACTCTTATCTCTCATTAATACCCCCAAACTCGAAGTGGAACTGGAAGTGCCAGAACATGAGCCTTGAGCAAAAGAGCTCTGAGACAGCATGCAGGCCTTGAATTCAAGTCCTGCAACTGATGATGATGACGATGATGATGATAATAATGATAATAATAATAATAATAATAATTAGAAAGCCAGAGCAGACTTGCCACGTTTAATGCCTTCTCCCTCTACCAGCTGCCCCCACCCATCATTGTCCTTCCCCCTCAAGGCTAACAGCTATGTTCATGGATGCTTAGGCTATGCCATACCCTGATACTGTTTGTGTATGTATGTGCTGGTCCTGGGGCTTGTTCAGGAGCTCGGGCCCTGTCTCCCGAGTTTATTATTTTTTTTCACTCAAGGCTAGCTCTATACCATTTGAATTACAGTTCCTCTTCTGGATCCTTTTGGCAGTTAAATGGAGATAAGAATCTTACAGACTTTCCTGCCATGGCTAGATTTCAACCATGATGCTCAGACCTCAGTCTCTTGAGTAGCTAGGATTACAGGTATGAGCCACCAGCACCCCACTACCCTGATACTTTCATATTTCATCTTCCTAACATCTCAGATACTTAGGGACGGCTAGTCATCCTCATTTTATAGATGAGGAGAATAATGCTCGCTGAAGATAAATTACTTGGCCAAGGTCTCACAGCCAACCAGTTCAGGAGCTAGAAGTGAAACTCAGCTGTGTTCCATTAGACCCTGACCTAGGAGCTTACCTCATTAGACTTGTTGCGCAGCCGCACGAACTTGCCCTCTTCATCCACCTCCTCCACAGCCACACGCCCACTGGTACGAGCATGCTGGGAGAAGCTGCTGCGGCTCTCGGTGGACTCCAGTTTGCGTTTTTTGGTGACGCTGCTCCCACCCTGAGTCTGGGATGAGTGGGAGGAGGTGCGGCCACGGCTGCGCTGTGAAGTAGGGCTGGGGGACAGGCGTAGCCTGGGGAGGGGGGACAGGACAGGAGGCTTAGTCAAGGTCAGTCAGAGGCCAAAGGCCACTGTCAGAACCTCCTAGCTCCTCCTAGCTCACCTTTCCTCCTCGCCCTCCAGGAGCTTGCGGTAAGCATGGATCTCCATGTCCAGAGCCAGCTTGATATCTAGCAGCTCCTGGTACTCATCCAGCTGCTGCTGCATTCTGGCCCGCATTTCAGCCATCTCCCGCTCCTTCTCCGCCAACAGCCGTCGGCTAGTGTCCCGCTCCCGGGCCAGTGAGTCTTCCAGGTCTCGAAGCTTAGCCTCCTTGGCTGCCAGCTGGGTGGGAGGAAGAGGGGAGTGAAGGTCTAATGAGCACCCAAGGGCCCAGAGTATGGAGGATTGTGGGTAAGGTATAGGAGCACCTGGACCCCTCCAAGATCTTCGTGCTCTTATCAGAGCCCATAGCAGCTAATGTGGCTGTGGCCAGTGAACAGGAAGCCCTTGCCAATATCTAACTGAAATCTCATTCTGCGGCTAGACCCCATCTCCTCCTGTCACACAAGACACAGCCAGCTAGAATAATAAAATAGGAATAACACAAAGCTCTTAATACCTCACAGTGCACAGTGTTATGGTAGGTCTGTGAGTTAGGGAGGATGTGAATAATCTCCATTTCAAACAAAATCAAAGCTCTAAATCCCAGGCCCTCTCTCCCATCTGTGGTCCTTTGAGCCTGTTCTGTCCCTCCATTTCCCCTTTCCTCTTCAGGAGGCTTCCATGTCCATCCATATCCACCCAGAGCAGCGGCCCTTGGTGGGAGGGGTGAGCTGGGCTTACCTGCTTCTGCAGCTGGCTGAGCTGGGCCGAAAGGCTGTCGATGCGAATGCGGGACTGCTGCAGCTCCTCATGGGCAGCTCCGACGAGATTACTGTTCCTCTCTGCAGACTGCCTGGCATTATCCAGCTGCAGGGAGCACACAAAGTTAAGACTACATGGAAAGAAAGGGGGTCTGTCTGAGGACAGCATCAGTGCTGCACCTCAGAGCTTCAGCCACGATGAGCTCACTGCCTGATACCATCTGACTGGTAGTAAGGCATATTCCAGTGTGGCAGGGAGGAAAATGGGGATGAGCAAACACCTTGGCAGAATAAGTCTTCTCCAACTCCTTCTTGTACTGTTCCACCTGGTCCTCATGCTGGGCCCGCAGCTCCTGCAGGGCATCTGCCAGCCGGCTCTCAAACTCACGCTGCTTCCCATTATCGATCTCCACCAGCCGGGTCTCATGGCGGCGCTTGGTCTCCCGCAGCTCCTGGAAGTAGGGAAGCAAGGACACAGAGACCAAAGTCAGAACTGGTTCCTTAACAGCTGAGATCCAGAAAGCCAAGCTTCCTCCCCTGACCTTACCCACAAGACCCTGTCAGCCCCACTTTAACCTGGGTGATGGCCATTCCTCACTCTATTCACACAGGTTCAGGGGTTCAGGCAGATGAGTTCTGATCCCCAGCTAGCTGATCCCTACCCCTACAACAGATGTCAATCACCACCTATCCCAGCCTTTGGCTTGCACAGCACACTCCTCACCTCACTGTAGATGTTCTTCTGGAAGTCCAGTTCCTCCTTCAGGGTCTGCAATCTGTTCTCAGCATCTACCCGCCGCAGCATCTCATCCTGAAGTTGCTTCTTGGCCTCACCAAGGGCTGCCTCAAGCTGAGAGGAAGTAGATAGAGGTTAAGGAGAGGGTTTCCAAGAATGAGCTGGAAGGAAGCTGAGCAGGGGCTGTTCCCAGGAATCCTTTCTACCTGACTAACAGGTCCAGGGGTAGTGATGGCTATGGGTGCCCAGGGAAGTAAGGCCATCCACTCATTCACATTAAGTAGTCTGGGGCAGTACTGTGCTGCAGAACCAAAAATAAACCCTCACCATCATAAGGCTTCCCTGCCCTGGCATAATACAGTAGTTGCCATAGAGCCGGTGCTGGTGGCTCACGCCTGTAATCCTAGCTATGCAGGAGGCTGAGATCTGAGGATCACGGTTCAAAGCCAGCCCAGGCAAGGAAAGTCCATGAGATCTTATCTCCAATAAACCACTAGAAAACTGGAAGTGGCACTGTGGCTCAAGCGGTAGAGCGCTCGCCTTGAGCTGAAGAGCTGAGGGATAACACCCAAGCCCAGAGTTCAAGCCCCATGACCTACCAAAAAAAAAAAAAAAAAGTTGCCATGAAGAAAATCTGCACAAATGGGAACATGAGGAAAGGAACCAAAATGTACCTGTTGGGGTAGGGGATCTGGGAAGGCCTTCAACAGGCTGAGGTTTCAGAGACCAGGGGAGGGGCCCTGTCCTGACTGCAGGGACAGAGACATATGCAAAAGAAAAGTAAGAGCTATGAAAAAAGGCACATGTGTGGTCTGGGACTTCAGGAAGAAGGATCCAGCTTTGGTTGAAGGATCAGCCTGATGGGTTTTTCTGGGATCTTCATGATATACTATGGGAGCAGGGCATGGGAGGTAGAGGCTTAGCTTGCCAGTTCCCCCTGAGCAGACCAGGTTCTGAAACTGGGAATAAGCCAACTTCTTCAGTTGCCCTCGCTTGCAACATGAGGAATGAGAGAACAGTGTTTTGAAAGTGAAGGCTGTCATACATATGCAAAGCATTATTAACATATACCCCATCCGTAGCCATTATCTCCCTTCATAGCCAGACTTCCCCGCTGTGGACTTGTACTCCACTCTTCCTTTCCTTTCAGAGGTGAAAACTGTCATAGGAAGGCCAGGAGGGGAGGGAAAGCCAGGCACAGTTCACTGCAAGGTTAAATGGAAATTACTCTGAAATAGATTCTGTAAGTGGCCCAAGAGGGAGATATGGTCAGGATGAGCAAAGTGATAGTAGGATAGGTGAATGGTTCTGGGACTATGTGACAGGATCAGACCAGGCACCTCCAGAGGCTGTCCGGGGTAATTCATCAGGTTGGGACCATGGGAATGCCGGAGAGGATAGCCTACCTTGGCCACCTGTCCCCGCAGATCATGCAGCTCGCCCTCCAATGTGCGTTTCTCACTGAGAGCAGTGCTCAGTGCTGCCTCCTTGGAGTTGAGCAGAGCTTCCAGATCCTTGAGCCGGGCCTGGGCCGCCAGCAAGTCACCTTCCTTCTTGGTATTGCTAAGGAAAAGAGGGAAGAATGGGTTTCAGAGATGTGCATGTTCCCGAGGTTCAATGGAGGATGACTGCTGTTCTCCTAACTGCCAGGAGAGGGCATCCATGCACTACATTCTTCGCATCTCCTTGTCTGGGGTTTAGCTCCCAGGATCCCCCAAAAGCCCCTTCTTAGCTTTCCACCCTTCCCATGACTCAGAACTCAGGAACGTGCCTGGGGCCAAGGGCAAAGCTAGATCCCATGATAAGAATGTCTCCCTCTCTCGCCTCCCATTCCCTCCAAAAGAGACAGGGGCACCTTTGTCTCCAGTCCCCTTCCCACACAGGGCCTTAACTTTCTCCTCCCTGGACTCCACCCATTTTCCATTCAGCCAAGCTTCCTACCCTCTGAGAAGACGGACAACAGACTACTCGGTTCTCAGTCCTGAGAGCCACAAAGTCCCTAACATTTGAGTCCCAAAGGTACTGGTCCCTGTCCTTGTCCTATGGAAAGGAGATTGCAGCTTAGGAAGACCTAGGACATGAGGTATGGTATTGAACTTTCTTTCTTAGGACCCAGTCTGGATCCTCTTATCAGGGCAGAGCAGAGGGGTTCCAGCCTCCATTAGGGCCCTGAGAAAAGTCTAAACTTGAGCCATCACCCTTAAGCCTTGCAACTGGCTCCAGGTGTGGCTATTGGGCCTCCAGATCCTGCCTTAGGCCTCCCCAGACCTCCAGGTCTTGGGCCTCCTTATTCCTCTAAGTAGGCAAAACTTTAGCTGGACCCCACCACAAAGACTGCCTTTGCCTCCCTCGCCTTCTGGATTGTTTTTGCTGGTGAACTGAAAAAGAAAAAGAGAGAGAAAGAGAAGGAGACACTATTCTCTTAAAAAACAAAAACCTCGGGGGACCCCAGGAACTTTCCCAACATTACAATCGCTTCACAAATATACAGTGAAAGAGTCCGTAGACACAGAGAAAGATCCAAGGGCCGGGTTCCAGCTGCCATCTCTAGCACATCCAGTCCTCCTCAAGTACAAGCCCACCAGGGCAGGCAGGAAAAAGGAAAACCCCAAGTGGGCAGGCCGGAAAGATCCACGCCTAGAAAGAGAAGCCTGGTCCTACCAATGTTTTGCTATGGCAAAAGCCTTAAGCTCCACGAGGCCCTGCTGTTCCCTGTGAAGCCAGAGAGAGAAGGTTAGACTCTTACACAGGGATTTTACACAGAGCCAACTGGACTTCACTGGTTTGGAGAGGTGTAGAGGGACACCCAGAGGAACAGGGGAAGGGAGCTCCCCAGCCTATGTGCCTATCTACCCCTCCGGACAATTTGCTTAAGGTGACTGTGTCTGCCACTGTGGCTTCTCCTGCAGAAAAAGAAGCCCTTCCAGAACCAGATGTCTCCCCTCCTCCGTCTCAGCCTGAAAAGCTAAAAATAAAGTCAAAAACCCAGCTCAGGTTTTGGCTGCCATCCGGCCCAGCCCCTGGCTGGGAGCACAGCCCCAACTTTCCATGACTTCAGAACTTTTCCGAAGCTCAGGCAGCAGCAGGGGGAGGAGGCAAAATGAAGAAAAACTGCTGGTAAAGTGAAGCGACCCTGCAGACACAGACTCTTAGCTTCCTGGACTGACTCCAAGACTGGCAGAGGCTTCCCAAAACAGGCCTCTCCACCCTCAAGGCCAATGGACTGCAGATGGCTGTGTGTAGACTCAGAATTTAGAGATCTAGAGTCCCTTCTCTAGACCTCCTCCATTTACAGATAAGGAAACCGAAGCACAGAGGGTAGATGGCCCTGTGTCAAGGGCTGCAAACCCATGCAGGCAGTGTTCCCAGTCTATTCTGGTCACTGATCTAGGACTCCTCTGCATCTACCTCACTACCTTCCTAAGTCACAATGTCTACACAGAATGCAGAAGTCAGGAGGTTGAAGAGAACAGACCCTGTGCAGCACATTCCCCAGCCCAGCCAGACATAGAGGCAAGAAGGAAGAACCAAGTCTTATGGGGATCTCCTCCCTAACCTGCCTTCCCATCCACCAGTGAAGGAAATTCTAGGATTCTCTTTGGTGATAGTTTCCTCAATAAAATCCAGTAGATCCTAAAATGTACAGTATCTGTCCTCTGGGATCTTATGGTCCAGCATATGTACATATATTTTTTATATTTTTTTGCTGGTATCAGGATTTGAACTTGGAGCCTCAAATTCTCTTGGTTCAGCTCTCCCACTATCACTTGAGCCATGCCTCCAACCTGGCTCTTTGATGGTTATTTTTGGAGCTAATCTATTTAGAGACTTCTCTGGCTTTGAACTGTGATCCTCCAGATCTCAGCCTCCTAAGTAGCTAGAATTACATGTGTAAGACACAAGCACTTGGCTACAGGGTTGTCTCATTACATTCTGCCACTCCCAAAGTTGGTGGTATTTGTAATTGTAATAATATACAGTCGTGTGTTGCTTAACAATGAAGTTATCTCCTAAGAGGTGTCATTAGTTGATTGTGTCATCATGTGATCATAGTGTGCTTACACAAACAGACAGCTGTCACTAGACAACAGATAGAATCTATGGGGCAATGCAGAACCACTCTTTATAATCTATATGGTGAGTTGTTAACTAAAACACCATTATGTGGTGCATGATTGTCAGAACAAACACTTATTAGAGCTTATCATGTACCAGGTATTGCTCTAAATATTATAGCACCAACTCAGTTAATCTTTACAGCCACCCTCGGAGGGTATAATTACTATGTAACTGTGGAAACTAAGGCAGAAAGTGAGCTTCACCCAAGGACTGCAGCAGGTCGATAGCAGAACTGGAGTTCAATGCTGTGTCAGTGCCACACATGCTATGATATATTAGTCGCCAACTAAATTAAGGGGTCTGTTTCTCTTTCCATCTTGGACATTTGGTTAGCATTGGAGAGAGACTAAGAGGACTAAGATACAGCCTGCAGATGAGAGCCACCATGTGCAAAGGGAGGTGAGCAAGAGCTTTTGTGGTTTCCTTAGTCAGAAATGGGGAGCTCCCCCCCACACACAATCTGTGGGGAAGAAGCCACTATCACCCATGGGCTCATGACTCAGACTTCTGAAACTGTGGCGAGGAAGCCACTGGGCTAAGCAGAACCTAGCCTCTCCTATCTCCTCCCTAGTCCTGCCACTACCAAACACCATTTCCTTCTTAAGAGAGGTGCTAATACCTAGCAGGGCCAAAACAGGTACTGGCTGGCACTCAGCCCCTGAGTAGTGGGGCTGCCCAGTCAGCACTGAGGGTGGCACGGGGGAAAGCTGGACACATGCTCAGCACTGTGGCCCTGTGCTGGTTTGGCAGGGATGACAGGGTGGGGCAGGCCAGAGGAGGTAGGAAGGGGTGGGGGCCTGGGGATCCTCAGGTGACTCATGTTCAGACAGACAATACCAGGGCAGGGGTCGGGAAATCCTCTAGTGCTCACAAGGGAGACCCTGCTTTGCTGAGTCCTGCTCCAGGCCTGGTGCCATGCTACCGAGAGCCAGCTCTTCCTGCTCACACATCCTCCATGTACCCCAAGCACAGGAGAGGCTGAATCCCAGATGCTTTTGGAAGCAAGAAGGGCAGGGCATCCTGTTTAACCCATCCCAAACCTGGCAAGTCCCATAGCTGAAAGGGGGTGGTGGGGAGCAGAAGGGGAAAAAAATAAGGCAGCTGGGCATGGCGGTATGTGCCCAAGCAGGTAGTCCCAACATTCAGAGAAGGCTGAGGCAGGAGAATAGCAAATTCCAAGCCAGCCTGGGCTGCCTAGCATAACCAGATCTCAACAAAGAAAAAGATAAAGGTCGAGTGTGGCAGTCAAAGAAGAGCAAGGCTGAGATGTGCTGGGCTGAGTCTGGCAAGTAGGGAGTCCGGCTTCTTTCAAGGCTGCTTTGGGGAAGAAAGGCACCAGTGCCCACAAAGACGCTGGGTGGGCACCCTGCCAGGCCTGGGCTCTGACCCGCCCACTGAGTCATCCTCCTTAACCCAGCACAGATGCCAGATATGGAAGGCAGGCGGCCGCAGGCCTGTTTGGGCCTGGTTGCCAGGAGCAACGTGCTAGGCCTGGCGGGAGAGGCCTGTATTTCCTCCCCTGGCCTGGGAGAGGGAAGGCGCCACAGCCTCCAGACCAGCTAAAAATAACAAGTGGGAGGGGAAGATGGACGAGGGGCGGGGAAAGAGCCAGCCCGCCCGGCACAGGCTCCTTTGCACCCGTTTCGCCGGGCCGGCCAGACCGCCCATCCCGCAGTAGCCCGGCCTCACCAGCTCGGAGTGTTCCCCATGGCTGGGCACGCAGTCACCTGGGGAGGGCAAAGGTCTCGGAGCCCCTGGGTATTTCCTGCCTCACGCGGAAGGGCGCCCCCTGTGGCTGGGCAGAGCTGGGGGGCTCCGAAATTCCCAAATAGACCGGACAGACCTCGACCATCACCCTAAGCGCCAGAACTTCCTATCACCCCTCTGGTTTGGTGTGTGCTAATGCAAGCGTTTTGTTGTGGTGGTGGTTGTTTTCTGTTTGGGTTGTTGCTGTTGTTGGTATTTTAGCACTAGGGAGACTGAGGCAACAGAATCCTGTTTAAACAGAGAGGCTGGGTTGTATGTAGTTCTGTGGTAAAACGCCTAACCAAAAGGAGGTCCTGGATTCAGTCTCCAGGAGAAAAATAAAAGGGGGAAAAAAAGTTTGAGAATACTTGGGCTTGGCTACATAGGAAGACCATGTATTTAAAAAAAAAAAAAAAAGGCCAGGCACCAGGGGCCCTTGCCTGTTATTCTTGCTACTCAACAGGCTAAGATCAAAGGCCTCCCAGGCAGGAAAGTCCTTGAGACCCTTGTCACCAATTAACCAGCCAAAAGCTGAAAGTGGCTCAAGTGGTAAAAGGCTTGCCTTGAAAACAAAAGATCAGGGACGGCACCCAAGCCTTGAGTTCAAGCCCCAGGACCAGCACCCAAGAAAAAAATATAGTAATTTCCTTTTACTGAAAATTGTATGTGCTGAGAATCCCAGTTTGAAGCCAGCCCAGCAGACTCTTACCTCTAACAATATCAAAAAGCTGAAACTGGAGGCATAGCTCAAGTTGTAGAGCTCTTGCCATGAACAAGCAAGAGCTCAAAGTCCAGAGTTCAAATGCTAGTATATATATGTGTGTGTATATGTGACCTTTATAATGCATATTCCCTATAGATAACTATATATTTGATCCATCCCTTCATTTTTTTGTTCAGCAACTCCCCCCTCTACTTTTTCCCTCCCTCCTTCCTTATATACCCATTCTCCATACCTCAGAACTCAGGCTTTCCCTGCTTCTTTTAGCTAGTGTTTTACCTATGGGGTCTGAGGCTTTTTCCATATTTCCTCTGAATACCTTCAATGTGATAGTTCATATGCTCAGGGCTGCTACAGAGACCTCCTTAGGGGCCAATTTCTGTAATTTTACAGATAAAGAAACCAAGGCCTGGAGAAAGAGCAGACTCAGATACTAAAAACCTGCTGACCCAGTTACCTGGAAATATTCATAGCAGGCTAAACATAAAAGGCAGAAGTGGTGGTATATCTCAGTGATAGAATTCACACTTAGAATGTATAAGGCCCAAGAGCTGGGAAGTTGGCTCAGTGGTAGAGTGCTTGCCTTGCATGCCTGAGGCCCTGGGTTCGATACCTCAGCAGCACATAAGCAAAAAGAAAAAAGCCGGAAGTGGTGCTGTGGCTCAAGTGGTAGTAGAGTGCTAGCCTTGAGCTGAAGAGCTGAGGGATAGCGCTCAGGCCCAGAGTTCAGGCCCCACGACCGGACCCCTCAAAAAAAATTAAAAAAAAAAAACAACAACAAAAGAATGTATGAGGCCCTGTGTTCAATCTTCAGCAAGAGAAAAGAAAGGGAGGGGAGGAATGGAAAAGGAAAGGGGAAAGGGAAAAAAATGGTTGGGTGTGATGGCACACATCTGCAATCTCAGCACTCAAAAAGGTGAAGTGGGAGAATCTGAGTTCCAGGTCAGCTCCGGCGACATAGCAAGATTGCGTGTTTAAAAAGAAAAAAAGCACAAAACAGGCAAGCTAAGCCAAGAATAACAGCCAGACCTAGTTAGAAGCCTCGATCTCTGCCTTGCTGGGAGACTCCAAAGTAACAAAGGCCTAGTAAATTCAACACTTCTGTCCACCCTCAAATATCACACACATCCACAACTGTGTGCTATCACTGTGTGCTTGGTTTCTTGGCTGGTCTGTGGGTCTGTGACCACTTTCAGGTAAGGGCAGAATGTGGGTAACCAGCTTCCCCTCTCTGATATTCAAGGCACTGGCTCTGGAAAGGAGACTTTGAAAACAGGAACAGAGAGGAGCAAGCGTTCCAGAGAATTAGAAACCTCTGGAGACTTCCCTAAACCTCACTCTGTGAAGTTCTGAATGTTTTCCACTTGGAGAGCACATGGCAGGTGCCCTGTATGGATACTCCCGAGTTCCCCACACAGACACATGTGCCTACAGCTGGCAAGGCTCTGTTTCCACATGCCTCTCCTGAGCATGACACCCGCCAACCATGCCTGGGGTCTGAGGGCTCTCAGATCACCTTCCAGAGCAGCCAGACTCACAGCTGTCCTCCCTAAAACAAAGCCAGTCTTAATTCCTGCAGAGGGAGAGACTGTGGAAGGGGGCAATGGTGCCCAGAGGGGGCTAGGAGGCCTGCTGACATGTTCAGACAACTCCAGCAGAAGCCCTGGGTCTGGCAGGGGGCCAGGCCTGAGTCACAGCTGCTGGGTGTATCAACGTGGCATTGTACAGTGGAGAAGTCTAGAGCCAGAGGCTAGGGCACAGGGGTCCTGGAGGATATAGGCAGCGGGCCTCTTCACCAACTCCATTCTGCAGAGTCCCCAGCCAAAGTCTACTTCCCATTTGACTAGTCCAGTTCTCTAAAAAGCATTCCTGCGTTGTCACAAAAATGCAAGGGTGGGCCAAAGAGAAATGAGCAGGAAGGTGGAGCTGGATAGCTTAAGAAGTCCTAACCGAGGAGAAAGGAATGCCCCTGGCCAAAGGGTAGGGTATCCTCACCAGAAGCTCACTCAGCAATCCCTTCTGGGGACTTATTAGCCTCCCATCTGGTCGCACGTAGTTATTAGCTTCAACAGCTCCAGGAGAGAATGGGAGCCACACCCCAAGCTCAGGACAGGAAGTGAGGGAGGGCCTAGAAGTTCTGGTCTCGCTGCATTCCAGCTAAGCCTGGGAAGATGTAGCCACCTCACCCAGCCAGCAGGGGTGGCAGTGGAAGAGCTTATGGAAGAAGTCTTTTCTATCCCGATAACCTCCTGGCCACGCCCCAGAGCATGGACCCCTCTCCCACCCCACCCCCAGAATAGAGTCTGTAGCTCCCCTATGCCAGCCCTAAAGGGAAACCACTTGTCCTCCACCAAAAACACTCTATGGTCTCTCTTGCTGTAACCTGAATGAATTATCAAGGAAAGCCCACCCTTCAGTCAACTCTTCCCGTTTGGACAAGCTTTGAGTCTGTGGTCACTCTGCACTCTGCCCTCTACCGTGACTCAGCTCCCATGCTGGGCCTGGGATCCTAGCCAGAATTATTCCTGGCTACAGCATGCAGGATTCTGGCTTTCTCTCTCACAGCTAAACTCTCCACCAAGTAAGGGAGACCCCCATTCCCCCAAACTGCCCTTTCTTAAGGGACTGGTAGGGGACAAGACCTCCTCATAGCCTAGCCTCAGGTTAGGGAATCAATATAGGTAGAAAATGGGCAAGTCAAGGTCGCTGTGCACCTCCCTCTGGCTCCAGGCTTGTGGTCTCTAGTCACATATGCTCTTAGCTGGCCAGCTCAAGATACTGTTTTCCTCTAGGGCCTCTCTTCCAGCCCCCAACTCAAGGGAATCTCTGCCAGTCAGTTGTTCCAGGGCTGATACTCCCTGTCCTGCTACATGATACAGCCCTTTGCACTGGCCGGAAAGGAGAGGTAACTGAAAGAGAATTGTCCTTTCTTACCAGCCACAAAAACAAAGCATATGCCAAGAGAGTAATGTCCCAATAATTAACCATTTCTGTCTTTGGAAAATTGAGCACTAGTGGTTTTAATTCCACCACTGTGGGAAATAATTCTAGTGAGAATTCTAGTGGCTACTATATTCGCATTGATTATATTTAGATTTACTACTAATACCTTAGTATTTTGAAGGTCTGTTTTCTTGCTCTGTACTACTTTGTACTATTGTACTACTTTTTGGAAACTAAGGAATCTCTGGAGATCTTCTGCTTTAACTCACTTTTCTTATTATTTATTTATGTATTTATTTTTGAGATAGGGTCTTTGATATTCAGCCTAGGTTGTCTTTTTTTCCTTTTTCTTTTTTTTTGTGCCATCTGGCTTGAACTCAGGGCCTTGGTGCTGTCCTTTAGCTTTTGTGCTCAAGGGTAGTGCTCTACCACAGTGTCATTTCTACATTTTTGGTAGTTTCTTGGAGATAAGAGTTTCATGGACTAAAAAAAAAAAAAAAAAGAGTTTCATGCACTTTCCTGACTAGGCTGGCTTTGAACTCAGGTTTCAGCCTCAGAAATAGTTAGAATTACAGCATGAACCACCAAGGCCCAGGAAATCCAGACAGGGGAGGCTATTAGCTCAAGGCCATATAGCAATTTAGTGACAGAGCTAAGCCTGGAACTAGGGACACTGACTCACACAATCTAGTTTTGTTGGTGAATCATGCTTACTCTTACTAAGGGACAAAAGATCCTACGACTTTCACAATGTCTCCAAAGAATGTTAGAGCTTGGTCCATGTCACCTTTCAGTACACTTCTGGGAGCCTAGGAAGAAAGGATGAAAAGAAGTCTCTTGTGTCCTGGCCTCTGAGACCTCAGGTTTGGCTTCTGCAGCTGCTAAGTAGTGAGGGGCTACAAAAGAGGAGGGGGGAGAAGGGAGCAAAGGGCACAGTTGGTGGATGAAGGCATCTCCTAGCAGTTGTCATCCCAGCTGTCCCAGGCTTTAGCCTTTACACTGTGCTGTTAAATCACTGGAGGCAAGACTAGCCCAGGCAATGGTCTCACCCAAGCAATACTCCTGAAGGGCAGGGACAGACACTAGGGGGCCCTAGTGAGGCTTGACTCTGACTTCCCTTAGATTCCTTAAGACTTCCCAGCCTAAGCTTTTTTCTTTTTTCTTTTTTCTTTTTTCCCGTTCAGTGACAAGATGGACTGGTGTGAAGGAGGCAGGAGAGTTAATACCAGGAGGCATCCTCAAAAAGCCCCACTGCCTGGGGCTGGGAAGGTGGCTCAGCGGTAGAGCGCTTGCCTTGCATGCATGAGGCCCTGGGTTTGATTCCTCAGCACCACATAAGCAAAAAGAAGAAAGCTGGACATGGAGCTGTGGCTCAAGTGGTAGAGCGCTAGCCTTGAGCTGAAGAGCTGAGGGACAGCGCCCAGGCCCAGAATTCAGGCCCCACAACCGGACCCCCCCAAAAAAAAAGCCCCACTGCCATTAACCCAAGGAGCACAGGCTCCTTCCAATCTAGGTAATTCTCATGACAGTTTTGTTTTGTTTAACTGGTAATGGAACTTGAACTCAGGGCATGGGCACTATCCTTTCACTTTTTTTTTGGTCAGTAGTGGGGCTTGAACTCTGAGCCTGGGCATTGTCCTGAGACCTTCAGCTCAAGGCAAGCACTCTACCATGCAAGCCACAGTACCACTTCCAGTTTTCTGGTGGTTAATTGGAGATGAGAGTCTCACGGACTTTCCTTGCCTGGGCTGGCTTTGAACCTTGATCCTCAGATCTCAGCCTCCTGAGTTGCTAGGATTACAGGCATAAGCCATGGGCGCCTGGCTTGTACCTTAGTTTTTGTTTGTTGGGCTTTGAGCTCTGGGCCTGGGCGCTGTCCCTCAGCTCTTCAGCTCAAGGGGAACACTCTACCACTTGAGCCACAGCACCACTTCCGGTTTTCTTAGTGGTTTATTGGAGATAAGAGTCTCACAGAGTTTCTTGCCCCAGCTGCCTTTGAACTGTGATCCTCAGATCTCAGCCTCCTGAGTAGCTAGGATTACAAACATGAGCCACCGGCACCCTGCTCCTTAGCTTTTTTTGCTCAGAGCGAGCACTCTATCACTTGAGCTACACATCCACTTCCAGCTTTTTGGTGATTAATTAAAGATAAAGGGCTTTAGGGGGACATTGGTGGCTCAAACCCATAATCTTAGCTAATTAGAAAGGTAAGATCTGGGGCTGGGAAGATGGCTCAGTGGTAGAGCGCGTGCCTTGCATGCCTGAGGCCCTGGGTTCGATTCCTCAGCACCACATAAGCAAAAAGAAAAAAGCCGGAAGTGGCGCTGTGGCTCAAGTGGTAGAGCGCTAGCCTTGAGCTGAAGAGCTGAGGGACAGCGCCCAGGCCCAGAGTTCAGGCCCCACAACCAGACCCCAAAAAAAAAGAAAGGTAAGATCTGAGGATAGCAATTCGAAGCCAGTCTAGGCAAGAAAGTCCAGGAGACTCTTATCTCCAATTAACTACCAAAAAAGCCAGAAGTGGAGCTATGGCTCAAATGGTAGACTAAGAGTCTTGACAAACTTGGAACAGCACTCAGTCCCTGAATTCAAGCCCTAGGATTTAGACAGACAGACAGACAGACAGACAGACAGACAGACAGACAGACACACACACACACACACACACACACACACACACACACACACACACACACACACACACAGAAAGTTTCAGAGACCTTCTTGCCCAGGCTGTCTTCAAACCTCAGTCCTTAGCTTTCAACCTCCTAAGTAGCTAGAATTATAGGAATGAGCCACAGGTGCCTGGTGTGTGTGTGTGTGTGTGTGTGTGTGTGTGTGTGTGTGTGTGTGTGTGTGTGTGTGTGTGTGTGTGTGTGTGTGTGTGTGTGTGTGTGTGTGTGTGTGTGTGTGTGTGTGTGTGTGTGTTTAATGGGATTCGGGTTTGATTGAACAGGGCATCCCCACAAACCCTGTGTGTGTGTGTGTGTGTGTGTGTGTGTGTGTGTATGTTTAATGGTATTCGAGTTTGATTGAACAGGGCATCCCCACAAACCCCCTCACCCTCTCACCCCTACTTGCTAGACAGGCATTCTACTGCTGGGCTATATCCTTAACCAAGACAATCTTAAGACCTGAATCCCAGTCTCCCACAGTTCTTATCTCATGACCTATGGCCTAGTAGAGTAGGTACAGACTAGGGCAAAGGCTATTGATCAGTGTTAATAGGCCATTGACATTAGAAGTGTCATTAAGGCACCAGAGCCCCAAAGCCTCAGCCACCCCTCCTTACCTTACTCCCAGGGGCTTAATGAAAGTCAGAAAGCTCAAGTCATTACTTATCACCCCTTGTATGTCATGGGACAAGCTTTGCTATTCCTGCTGTGATCAGAGCCTCCATGAATCTGCACCTGCATTTTCTTGCCTGTCTACATGAGGGCTGAATAAGGCGGGCAATCCAGGAAGTTGTCCAGCATAAGGGCCTCCTGAGGGGAAGAGATGCTTCTGCTTTGAGGGCATGGGATCTCCCCATTTCTGACTCAGCTTTCCTCCAGTGGTTCTGTTTGTAAAGGCATAGACCCTGGCACCATTCTGCAGCCCCAGCCATTCTCTAGAATCAAATTGGTATTCTTTTACTTGTGCACAATGCCTGTCCACAGCCCTGGTTCCAGTCTACACCAGAGATTCTACAGAAGGAAGCAGGAAACAGAGCTTCGGACTGCAGTGAGAAGAGGGACAGAAGATACAGACATTCAGGCCTCCATGCCTCCCTTTTAAGGTATCTGTGGTCTCCACCCTGTCTCTTTGGTCTCTTGTAAAGCCACCAGGATAAAAGGAAGGAGGAGACCGCATGAGTCACTCACACAGCTGTCCTGCCTGTGGTGAGGCCCAGCTCCAAACCTGAACCCCAGGTGGGACTTCCCTCATGCTTTCAACCTTCCCGTTCTCCCCACACTGAAGTGTCTAAATCCCTTGGGTTCCAGAAGAAAGGAAAGAGAAGGGGAAGCGAAAGATAGGGGAAGGGAAGGGAAGGGAAGAAAAGAGGAAGGAAGGGAGGGGAAGGGAAGGGAAGGAAAGGGAAGGGAAGGGAAGGGAAGAGGTAGGAAAAGGGAGCGAAAGGGAGGGAGGGAGGATTTTTTAAATAAATTTTTTATTATCTCTAAGTAGTTGTACAAAACAGTATATGAATACAAAGTGTCCGATAATATTGTCAGGAAGTGGGTTTTTTGGGTTACATTATAACTAGACAAGAAGAGACCCCAAATTCCTGGGTGTGGTTGAGGTACCCAGGCTGAGCCCAAGGATTGTCACAAAATCTCACAGATAGCTCTGCATCCCAACTCCAAGTCTGACCCTGAACTCTGAGTTCTAATTAAACATTAAACTAGAGACCTTCTTTCCAGGCTTTCGTGGGAGGAGTTGGGACAATGTCTTTTTCCCTTCCCCAAACTGTTCATTCTAGCCATTTCTCCACATCAATCTGAGCACCACAAATACTAAAACAAGAATCCTGGCTTCTCTTACTGTGGACCTAGGAGGACAGACACCTCAACCTGAGTCTTCTCTATCCCTCCCCCACCAGCCTTCAAGATCCAGGTGTTCAAACCCACCCCCTTTTCCGGAAGCCCAGCCTCTCCAGTTAAGATCGTTGGGGAAGAATAGAAGCAGGTTGCTAAATATAACAAGTGCACACATCACCCCCACTTCTACCCCATGTGCTCATGCACACATACACACATGCCTGGTGTCCCAGGCCTGGACAGCTGCACCAGGAGGCCCAGAAAACGGACTGGCATGGCTGGTCAACCAAGAGGCTATAGACTCCACAGACCCCCATCCCACATTGTTTTCCCAGCTCTTTTTATGGATATCCTTTGTAGAGATGGGGAGCAGGGGGCAGTTGATAGTTGAGAAGAATAGTTTAGAACACTAATTAACTCACTGGGACTTCCTTACCTTTTAGAACACTAATTAACTCACTGGGACTTCCTTACCTTTCTTGCTAACTTGTTTATACCGCTAATGGAAAGAGCAGGTGATCCCTTTCAGAAGAAATAAAGGTTGACCCCCATCTCCCCATACAACTTTCATCCATCCTTCAGGAGGCTGATGAATCTGCCATTGATCACCTGGGGCTATTAAGGGTAGAATGACCATGGTTACCTAGAGGGGCTCCTGAAACAGCATGAGTTTAAAGGTAATTCAAAGAGAGAGAGAGAAGGAGGAGATGTTAAAGCCATCAGTCTGTTAAGGATCTCCAAGATCCTTCAGGACTCTTTGGCCTAGATCTACAAAGAAAGGGGCGCAAGGAGAAGGAAGCCAAATTATTAAGGGCTGAAAGAAGAAGGCCTAAACTTCCAGGCTTCCAAAGGCCTTTTTAGAAAAGAAGGTGGAGTCAAGTAGGGTGGGGTAGGGTGGGGCAGGGATGGGTGAAGTAGGAGTGGCCTAAAGCTTCCAACGGCTGGATTTCAAAAATGTCACTGTATTCCAGCAGTTTAATAAGACAAAGATCAAGACGTCAGAGGTTGAAGATGAGCCAAAGCAAAGACTGCTCTAAGCTTGGTTGGAAAAAATAAAAGTGGCTCACCCCAAAGAGGGAGGGAAAGACAGAGCCCCCAGCCTTCGAAAGACACCAGGCAAAGGGCCAAGTGAGGGGGATGCCCCAGACCAGGGCATAACACAACTTCCTGAGCTGGGAGCCTCTGCCCTCAGTCTCCCTCCCTCCTTTGCATTCCTGGGTCAGGCAGGCCAAGGGCTGTGGGAGCTGCGGGGGAGCTGATCTCCTGGTGATCTTCTGGTGGGCCTGACAGAGCCCCAGCGAGGTCCCAGGCATTCACGGGGGAGGGAAAGCTGCCCGCCCCTTAGAAAGAACCAAGAAAAGGTCATGCCAAAGGAGCCATCACCATGCTCCTGGCAGAGGACAAGGGGGTTGTCCTGCCTTGGTGACTCTTCTCCAGCACCACTGGACAGATGCCAGCCTGGAACTCAGTCCTAGTGGGCATCATATGTTCAGAGCCAGCTTGGATAAAGTTGGCACAGTGCCAAGCAAGTTATAACAGGACCCTTTCACCCATTCCACTGTGCCGCTGGGTGCCCAGAGTTCCAAGACCTGGCAGGGCCAGTTTTGCCCTGCCTCTAGCCCGTTCCCCAGGCTCGGAATGGCTGTTAAATTCTCATCGTGATAGAATGGCGCCTAGTCACCAGCCTTTACTTGCCCGGGATGCCCCCAACCGGCCCCTCCCAGAGACCCCTCCCCTCTCGGTCCCGTCTTGACAATTCCCCTTGGCCGTGCCAGTCACAGGCTGGGGGCAGTTCTGGAGAGGGAGGAGACTATACAGCTAAGTTATCAGCTACCGGGGGCCCTCCGGCTCCCTTTCTGGAACCGGCCCTGGGCGCCCGGCGGCCCGCCCGCCCTCTCCACCCCGCGCCAGGCACACCGCCACCTGGCCCCACTCACCGCGCCTTGAGCTCCTTAAACTCTTCGCGTACTTTGCTCAGCTCCAGCTGTAGGCGGGCGCGCTCCTTGGCCACCGAGTCGAGGGTCTTGCGGGCGTCCCCGAGCTCGGCCTCGTAGGCCGCCTTGATGCCGGACACCTCGCGGCTGACCACCTCTTCAGACTCGGTGATGCGAAGGCGCAGCCCGGCATTCTCCGTCTCCAGCGAGCGCACGCGATCGATGTAGACCGCCAGCCGGTCGTTGAGCTCTTGCAGGTCCTCCTTCTCCTGCAGCCGGGTGATGCGGGTGGGCGACAGCGGGGTCGAGCTGGCCTGCGCCCCGCTGCGGGTGGCGCGCCGCTGGGACGGGGTCTCCATGGCCGGCAGGTTGGCAGTGCTGCCCTCGGGGCAGGGGTCCCGGGAAGGGCACGGGGTTCAGACCGAAGGGCAGAGACTGCTCAGGGGCGGAGCGCGCCGGGCGGCTGGCTCCTGGCAGGCGTGGAGATCGGGGCCGGGCGCTGTCAGACCTCGGGACCTGGGTTGGCTGGGGTAGCTGCGGCGATCCCGCGAACACTGAGTCACCGGCGCCGGGGCAGCGGCTCTAATAGGTCCTCCTCTACTGGGGGGAGGATCCACTGCTCTTAAAGGGGCAGTCACAGGCCGGTAGGGGCAGGGGCAGGGGCAGTGGCATGGGCAGGGACCGGGGCACGGGCGGAGGCGGAGCAGTAGCAGTGGGGAGGGGCCAGGACCGCTGTGCGGTGGCAGTCCGGTCCCGCCCCCTCCTGATCACCCCTGTCTGCCTGGCTTTCGCCCGTCTTGATTCTCCGTGTTCTCAGCTCCAAGCTAGCTCCCACTGCCTCAGGCCTTCTGGAATAGAGTGCAGAGCCAAGGGATGAGAGTGGGTGGGCCAAGGGCAGGGCTGAGTGGAGAGGGGAAGTGGGTGCAAAGCAAGGAAGAGGACCAGGCAGGACCAGGGAGCTGGTCAGGAATGGGGGGAAGGGCTGAGGCTGGTGCCCATCCGAGTGACTCACCCCCTTCCAACGCTGGCTCCCCCTTCCCTCCCAGTAGTAATAGTGAGTCACCTTTCCCCCAACCCCCACACGTGGGCTGCCCATTCAAAGCTGCAGCTCAATATGCCAGGAGTTGGGTGGGGAAGGAATGTCTGAGTTCCTTGCAGGGCTGTGCAGTTTTAGAACCTAAATTCCTTTTTACTCTCAGTTTTGGAGCACGGACCAAAAATCTTCAATTCTTTCTCAATTCATGTTCCTTCAATAACAAATATTGGGTCTTAGACCCAGCAGCAAATCTCAGTCCCCCAAAGAAAGCCAAGAATAGGTTCTAGGAACTGTCTCCTACCTCAAGCCTCCTTCCTTTGAACTCAGGCAGTTGGCAAAAAAAAAAAAAATGATACCTAGGTTCCTCCCCTCAATTTCTTCCTACTGCTTGCCCCACCCAATGCGCTCCAACACTGTACTTATTTTTTTTTCCAGAACTGTACTTATTTTAGTGGATAATTTAAAACAGATACCAGAGCTGTGCGTGTGTTCGTCACATTGCCAGGACACCAAGTCCCAGATATTTGTGGTTCTAAGAAGGGCCTGAAAGGGGGAGCAGAGCCCAGGCTGGCCAGTTAACATAGGGGCTCCATCTTGGTTCCAGCCAGAAAGGGAGTAGTAGAGTAGTAGCAAAGATGGGAATGTGGCTTAGTGGTACAGTGCTTGCCTAGCATGAATGCCCTGGGCTCAATTCCTCAGTACCACAGCAGCAGAAAAAGCTGGAAGGGGCACTGTGGCTCAAGTGGTAGAGTGCCAGCCTTGAGCAAAAGAAGCTCAGGGACAGTGCCCAGGCCCTGAGTTCAAACCCCAGGACTAGCAAAAAAAAAAAAAAAAAAAGGAGAAGAAGACGAAGAAGAAGAAGAAGACGAAGAAGACAAAGAAGAAGAAGAAGAAGAAGAAGAAGAAGAAGAAGAAGAAGAAGAAGAAGAAGAAGAGGAGGAGGAGGAGGAGGAGGAGGAGGAGGAGGAGGAGGAGGAGGAGGAGGAGGAGGAGGAGCAGCAGCAGCAGCAGCAGCAGCAGCAGCAGCAGCAGCAGCAGCAGTAGCAAAAATCTCTCAGCCTTGATTGATAGCTGGAAAGCCAGCACTGTAGGTCTGATTTGCAGTGTTGTGGAGGGGGTTGGGCCAGGTCATCTCACAAAGTAGTATTACTATGGCCCCCTAGGTTTTCTTCCAGGCTCTGGAACCTCCATACTCAGTTCTCATCAAAGACCCCCCCCTTAATCCACCCTCTGCTAATCCTGGTTGAGACCCCAACAGCCACTGCATCATCTCTAAAAGGTGACAGTACAGAGGTTAGAGAGTCCATCTATGTACAACTGCCCCAAGGCCTCCCACAGTTCATTCTTTTGATGAGGAACCTGGGGAATTGGATATACTGGTAATTCCTATAGTTCCAAGATATACAAGGTCCTATGAACAGGAAAGCAGGGATGAACAGGTCCAGAGTTCCTCAGTTCTGGGTTCTGAGCCAGGCCTCCAAGTGGACCGCTGATTTGAGTGGAATGAAGGCAAGGCTTCTGGATCCCTTAAGGAGACACTATAAAGAGGATGCTTAGGTACTCACTTCTGGGAAGGTGATTGGTTAGCTAGATGAGAACCCAGGGTACACTTAAGTAAGAGGACCCACGACATAGCTTCATTCCCCCCTCCCCAACAGCCCTTTCTCCCAGGGTGTGGCATTAACATAGCTTTCCAGACAAAACATTTTTTTTTAAGTCTTGTTCTGCTTCTCCCCCTTCTGTTCCTCAAACCAGAAGCAGAGGCGGAGTGAGTGAAGCAGTGAAACGTGAGGGGCTGGGCTCGTGCTGTTCCCGCTGTCTCAGCCCCTTCCCTGGCACTAAGTCTTAACCACCCCTTCCCCACCCCCCTGCCTGGCCTGGCCTTCCCTCCTGGCTAAGGAAACAAAACCACATTTAACCCTTCCTATCTGAGACCTCTCCATCTTTGGGGGGAAGAAGGAGTAGGGAAAAAAAATAGCTTTCACTATCTTTAACTCTGAGCTCTTTTTTTTCTTTCTTTTTTTCTTTTTTGGTCAATCGTAGGGCTTGAACTCTGGGCCTAGGCTCTGTCCCTCAGCTCTTCAGCTCAAGGCTAGCGCTCTACCACTTGAGCCACAGCACCACTTTCAGTTTTCTGGTGGTTAATTGGAGATGAGAGTCTTATGGACTTTCTTGCCCAGGCTGGCTTTGAACTGCAACCCTCAGATCTTCTGAGTAGCTAGGATTACAGGTATGAGTCACTGACGCCCAGCTACTCTGAGCTTTTTCTAAAGAGCCTCTGCCATCACCACCACCATCATGTTCACATAGCCACCACTATCATGGTAACCTAAATCCTCAATCTATACCTCAGAGGGGATTTTTTTATTCTAAACACTCCATTGTAACTCTGGACTCTAAATGGAGTCCTTCATAGGACCTTCACAGAACCACAGTCTGACACCTGGTATCCTGGCAATTCAGTATGCCCTCCCCATGCCAGTACATAGATCACCAATTCCAGAAGAAGCAGAAGAGAGTGGGAGGCCAGAGAAGCTGGGCCTTCTGGGCCTGGAAGTATAGGAGTTGTGACAAGGTAGAGACCAGGTTTCAATCCTGCCTCTCATTGGACGTATGACTTTTACCCAATTTGCCCATCTCACATGGGCAGAGTCACTACCAAGACCTGGAGGTTGGGCTCTAGAGTATGCAAAGTTTTTCCATAGTCTATGCTTACTCTCAAGGGAGCCTCCCATTGGTGAAGACAAAGGGAGGGGTAAAACCAAAAAGTACAAATGGTTAAAGAGCAGCATAGAGCTCCAAATTGGATAACAAATTCCAAATGAATCCCAGAAGTCTGGGAGCTGGATCATTAGTGAGTAAAACCAGAAGATAGTGCTGAGTCTAAGGGTTGGTTTGGGTACCTATAAAAACCAATGCCAGGGGCTGGGAAGGTGGCTCAGTGGTAGAGCGCTTGCCTTGCATGCATGAGGCCCTGAGTTCAATTCCTCAGCACCACATAAGCAAAAAGAAAAAAGCAGGAAGTGGTGCTGTGGCTCAAATGGTAGAGCACTAGCCTTGAGCTGAAGAGCTGAGGGACAGCGCCCAGGCCCAGAGTTCAGGCCCCACGACCGGACCCAAAACAAAAAACAAAACAAAACAAAAAAAACAATGCTAGCTTGGCACCAATGACTCATGCCTGTAACCCTATCTACTCAGGAGGCTGAGATCTGAGGATCGAGGTTCAAAGCCAGTCTGGGCAGAAACATCCATGAGACAGACACTTATCTCCAATTAACCACCAGAAAACCAAAAGTGGCACGGTGGTGCAAGTGGCAGAGCTCTAGCCTTGAGCTTAAGAGCTCAGGGACAATGCCCAGGCCCAGAGTTCAAGACCCATGACCGACAAAAGGAAAAAACAAAACAAAAAACAATGCCAGGGCTGAGAATGTGGCTTAGTGGTAGAGTGCTTGCCTAGCATGCATGAAGCCCTGGGTTTGATTCCTCATTACCACATAAACAGAAAAAGCTGGAAGTGGGGCTGTGGTTCAAGTTGTATAGTACTAGCTTTGAGCAAAAAGAAGGTCAGCGACAGTGCCCAGACCCTCAGTTCAAGCCCCAGGACTGGCAAAAAATGAAAATAAATAATACCATTGAGGGGTCCCCTCTGTGTTCTCATAGTACTTTGGGCTTCCCTCAGTATCTCCGCCTCCTACAAGTATTGTTAGGGACATGAAGGACCAAGTCTTGCTCAGCTGTGTCCTAATACTGGACTCAGTATCTGGCACACAAATAGTGGTCCTTAGGAGAGCAAACGCATCTAGCCTCACTGTGTTTCAGATGAATGACTATAGCTGTGTAAGTTACTTTACTTCTATTAGCCTCAGTTTCTTCATATGTAAAATGGAGGTGTTCTTCTAGGTAGTAGCATGTATTTGAAGGAAGAATTCTTGCATAAGATAGGTTTGTAAATTTACAAAAACACATTATGCATAGATGGAGAATTCACTCATTCAAAAAGTATTTATTAGCTGGACATGATGGCTCATGCCTTTAACCTAAGCTACTTGAGAACAGAGACAGAACTGAGAGTTCCCAGCCAGCCTGGACAAAGTCTGTGAGACCCTGACTCACAAAAATAGGATAGCTGGATAACAATGTGTGATGCCTATAATCCCAACTAAGTAGGAGTCTGAGACCTTAGCATTATAGTTCAAAGCCAGCCCTGGCAGGAAAGTCCATGAGACTCTTACCTTCAATTAACCACCAAAAAGCTGGAAGCAGAGCTGTGCCTCAAGTAGTAGAGTGTTAGCCTTGAGCACAAAATCTCAGGGACAGCACCCAGGCCTTGAGTTCAACTCCCAGGACCAACACAAAGAAAAAGATTTTTTTTTAAAAGGGATGCTGGAAGTGTGGCTCAAATGGTTCAGCACTTGCCTAGCATGACTGAAGCTCCGGGTTCAATCTTCAGTACTGCAAAAAAAATTTTAACACCTACTCTCATAGCACCTTATGAAACACTAGGGATACAGCAGTGACTAAAAGGAATGAAAATTGGGGCGAGGGATGTGGCTCAGTGGTATAGCACAAGAGCAAGGTCCTGAGTTCCATCCCCAGCACTATGAAAAAACAAAACTCAAAGAAAATAGACACAGATCCTTATCTTCATGGAACTGACATTCCACTAGAGAGAGAGAGAAAGAGAGAGAGAGAGCAATTAAGAAAAGATAAAACTATTGTTTGTTAGAAGGTGATAATGCTATGAGAATAAAACTGGGCAAATATCAGTGAATAATTTACCCTGTTATAACCTTAATAGTTGTGCATTTTTACATACATTCCTACCTTGGTCTACAAAACAGTTTCATGGGTTTGAAATAGTTTCCCTACTTTACAGGTGAGGCTAACGTTCCCAAAACTAGATAGTAAGTCTCAGATCTTGGACTGGACAGCCTAGTCCAAATCAGACACATTTCACTATCTTCTGCTACTTTGGCTGGACATGTGGGAGGTGCACGTCATGGACTGGTGCCAGGAGGAAGTCTGTGCAGAGGTGCCAAGTAGGAAAGGGCTGAATGTGCAGCCTTACATGCTGGAGGAGAATGAGAAGCCACAAGATAGACAGGGGTGGGATGGGAAGGTGGCTCAGTGGTAGCGTACTTGCCTTGCATGCATGAGGCCCTGGGTTCGATTCCCCAGCACCACATAAGCAAAAAGAAAAAAAAGCCGGAAGTGGTACTGTGGCTCAAGTGGTAGAGCGCTAGCCTTGAGCTGAAGAGCTGAGGGACAGCACCCGGGCCCAGAGTTCAGGCCCCATGACTGTACCCCCCCCCAAAAAAAAAGATAGACAGGGGTAGATAGACAGGAGGAGAGAAATGGGTGGTGGAGGTAAGGATCTGTTGTTAGACTAGAGTCTGAGGGAGAAGGTTCTAGCTTCTTGATAGGATTGGGGAAAGAAGGGAAAGACTAAGCAGAGAAAGACTAAGAAAATTGTTAAGGTTAAATGTGGTTGTGACTTTAACTAAGTATCACTACTCCACAATACTGTGAAATATATGAAATTTATGTAATCACTTAATCTCAATTTTAAAAAAGAATAATAAAAAAGACTAAGAAAGACTGAAGAAAGTAGAAGCAGAAACAGAACATAGTGGCACATACCAGTTGTCCCTGCTGCTCAGTATGGGGTGGGGGGGGGGCAACTGGCTTTGGCAAGAAAGCCAAAAGTGGGGTGAGCTCCGCAGAGGGATGCAACTTAAAGACATCCAGAGGCATAATAATGATTCATATAGAAAATATTTGTGGGGCACCTACTAGTTCTAGACACTAAGTATTTGCATTACCTTGCCAAATGTATAAGGTACTGTTATTAGACTTATTTTACAAATGAAGAAATTAAACCCCAGGGAGGTTAAATTATTCATGGAAGGCAGGGTTTCCTAACCTTGGTACAATGGACATTTCAGGCCAGATAATGCTTTGCTGTAGGGGAAGACTCTGTGCACTGTGAGATGTTTTTCAGCATCCCCGATTTCTATTCATATAATGCCAGTTACCCTTGTCCCCAGTTGTGACAATCAAGAAAATATTCAGCCAGGCACCAGTTCATACCTATAATCCTAGCTACTCAGGAGGCTAAGATCTATAGAGGATTGAAGTTTGAAGACAGCCCAAGCAGAAAAGTCCTCAGGACTCCACCGCCAGTTAACTTGCATAAATACCAGACTGGAAGTCTGGCTCAAATGGTAAAGAACCAGCTGTGAGCTAGCAAGCAAAAGGAGAAAATGAGGACCTGAGATTAAGCCCAAGAGAAGGCAAAACATCACTTTCATCTGAGAGCCAGTTGTCTAAAGTCATATTGTTAGTAACAGAAGTGGAATTTTAGCACAGATTGGGCTGATTCCAGAAGCGAAGCCTTACCATCAGGCTATATAATCCTGGGCAGGTAGAAGTCAGAGAGAAGAGTGGTCAGGGCTGGGAATGTGGCTCAGTGTTAGAATGCTTGCCTAGCATGCATGCAGCCCTGGGTTCAATTCCTCAGTACCACATAAACAGAAAAAGCCAAAAGTGGAGCTGTGGCTCTAGGGGTAAAGTGTTAGCCTTGAGCAAAAAGACTGGACTCAAGACCAGTGTCTAGGCCCTGAGTTCAAGCCCCAGAATGGTCAAAAAATAAAGTAGTCAGATGTGATCCTAGGCCACTGGGGAGGTAGTTAGGCTCCTTCATAGGGATGAGAAGGGATGACTCTCCAGAGGAGGGCCTAAGGAAGAGGAGGAGAATAAAAAATCTAAGACTATGGCTTGGGAACCACTTTATAGTGAGGTCTGGAGGATTGGTCCTTGTCTTATTCTTTCTTTGATCACAGAGTCTAGGTCTAAACAATGTTAAATGGCTGAGTCATCTGTGCACAGGTGATAGTTTTAACCTTAACAGGGAGACCTCGCCCATTCTTTAAGTGGCTGCCCATGTGCCAGACACCAGGCTAGGGCCCTTACAGAGGTGAATTCTATTTATTTAATCTTCACTTTGATATTATGAGGTAGGTATGGTTATCCATACTTTATATGCCAGAAGCTCTTAACTCTGAGAGGTTGAGTAATTGGTCTGAGATAGTATTTCTAGTGCCAGGCCCTCTTCCCACTGGGACTCAGCAAGCAGGAATGATGTAGACTTATAGCTGATTGGGAAATGGGGCAGTGGAAGGCCTTTAGAAGACACAAGTGGTTGACAACTATATGTAAAGTCTGAGAACCCCTCATTCTTCACTTAAACAAAAATCTCACAAAAAGGAAAAGCTAAAGCTGGGTGCAGTTGGCTCATGCCTGTAATCTTAGCTATTCAGGAGGCTGAGATCTGAGGATCACAGTTCAAAGCCAGCCAGGGCAGGAAAGTCAATGGGACTCGTATCTCCAATAAACCATCAGAAAACCGGAAGTGGCGCTGTGGCTTAAGCAGTAGAGTCCTTGCCTTGAGCTGAAGAGCGCAGGGACAGCACCCAAGCCCAGAGTTCAAGCCCCATGACCAAGAAAAAAGAAAAGCTAAAAACTAATCAGAAGCAGAGCCTCTCCAGTTTTATTGTTTGGGGTCCCTTCCTGGTAATCCCTTGCCATTCCCAGGAAGCCCTTAGGGATCTGAGGAATAAGGTCTTTTCTTTGTAAGTGAGGTTCTGAAGCCAGAAGAGGAAAGATTTGTCCAAGGTCACCCCAGATAGGGCTCTGATCACATGCCCTGATATCTCAGGAGACAGGGCAGTGGCTAGACAGTCACTGGCATTGCTGTTCTTGTGGTGTGGGAGGCAGCTAAGCTCACTTCTCCAGCCAGGCAGGAAGGATAGCACACCTCACCCCTGGGCAGGTCTTCTAGATGACAACTCTTTCACAATTAAAGCTGCTACCTCTTTCTTTCTTTCTTTCTTTCTTCCTTCCTTCCTTCCTTCTTTCATCAGACGTAGGGCTTGAACTCTGGACCTAGGCACTGTCCATAAGCTCTTCAGCTCAAGGTTACCGCTCTACCACTTGAGCCACAGCACCACTTCTGTCTTTTTCTGCTTATGTGGTGCTGAGGAATCGAACCCAGGGGCTCATGCATGCAACGCAAGCACTCTACCACTGAGCACCTTCCCAACCCAACACTTCTGGTTTTCTGAGTGGTTTATTGGAGATAAGCGTCTCATGGACTTTCCTGCCCTAGCTGGCTTTGAACCTCGATCCTCACATCTCAGCCTCCTGAGTAGCTAGGATTACAGGCATGAGCCGCTATTCCCAGCTCCATTCTTTTTATTGAAGTGGTAATGGGAATGAGCTCAGGGATTTGTACTTGTAAGGCAGCTGCTATACCATTTGAACTGAGCCTCCAGCCTTTTTTTTTTTTTTTTTGGTTGGTCATGGGGCTTGAAATCTGGGCTTGGGCGCTGTCCCTGCGCTCTACGGCTCAAAGCAAGCGCTTTACCGCTTGAGCCACAGCACCACTTCCTTTTTTTTTTTTTTCTTTAAACCTTAATGAACATTTCTAACTTTTTCTTTGAGAAGCACAAGCAAATACCATTAACCATATTACAAATAAGAGTCTCTGGGTTTGGACAGGTTAACTGATTTGCTCAAGACCACATAGTTGACAGGTCACAGCAGCAGGCCTCAACCCCCAGGTTTCTGCCGCTTTGAAAGTCTGTCCAGATCACAAGGAACAGCAGATTCTAGAGTAGAAAGTCTTGCCCAGGAGCTCTGTCCCAGCATTCCAACCACCTTCCCCACCCTACCTGGCAGACAGAGGAACCCTACCTGGTGGAGTCACCCCACCTGTGTGCGGGGTTTCCTGAACTGTCACAGCACTCACTGCACAACTTGACACGACACCCCATAACTACAGCCAACAGAAATTAGACATTCAGCAGTGCCCACAGCCTTCCTCTCTCCAGCCCCAGCTCTGGCCCCTCACCACCTGGAGGTTTGGGGGCGGGGCTTGCGGCGATCCCTGTCCAAGGGCCAACCCATTGGGGTGGGTAGTCTGGCGGCGCTGGGGCGGGGCCCCCTTTCCTCCACACCCGGTGGCGTCTGCGCTGAAGGCCGGTGCTGACGCAGGCGGCTGTGTGGGCGGTAGCATGTGTCTGTGTGTATCTGTGTGTGTGGTTGCTGGGGCCTCCCCGGCCTCCTAAATGGGGGTTTCCTTTCCCTGTTGTCAGGGAAACAAACAAGCACCACAACTCCTGGGCAAGCTGGAGAAAAGGGTCCCCTCCCCCTGCTCCCACTTCCAGGAAATGAGGCAGAATAGGATTCCATTTTAACTTCACACACACACCCCCAACCCCAGTCCAAATGTTTGTGGGGCCTGAAACTAGGGTGCAAAATTGCCCTGGTCTGCTTGTAATCGAGGGATTTCCTAGGACAGGGGACATTAAGTGTTAAATTTGGGATGGTTGTTCATCATTCTACCTAACGCACGCAGTTTTATGGGGAGGCCCTCTTTAAGAAATACAACCATATGGTTTACAAATGTCACACTGACATATGACTATGTCTCAATTCCTTCCAAGGCCCCAAGGCTTTGCTTTCTTATCTCTGGGGTACATTTGCTGTCCGCAGCCCCTATACCCTCTAAACTCCTCAGGGTTCCCTTTAAAGACTCTCCTGGTACTCAGCAAAGAGGAGGGTGATGGAGGTTTCCTGACCCATTGAGTGGAGCAAGGGTCGCTTTCTGGAGAAGCGGGTAGGCACAGTGCCAAGCAGGTTCAGTAGACGGGTAGGATCTCTTCAAGATGAACAGGACCATGGGCATGAGGATGCCTGTACTTGAGCCAGTGTGGAAACATTCCCTGCCTAGAAGTTAAAAGGAACTTCAGCGCCGGGAGGAGTCAGGGGATTATGAAGCCCAGCCCCTCCCCCCTTTCTAGATTCCCTATTAGTCCAACTCCCCAGATTTCCCTATCCACTGTCCTTCAGCCAGCCCACAGGCCTGCCCCCTTAGACACACCCCACTAGCACATTGTCCAGTAAGCTCAAAGCTTACAGAGCACCCCAAGAATACATTTCATCCTGGTCTTGATCCCTGAGGAGTTCTTCATCACTGTAACAGGTAATGAGAAGGTCACTGAGGAAGGAGAGAGGTGATGGGCCTGACTGGGAGGGGTAGAATGAAAGTCCTGGCTCACTAGCTCTTACTCTGGCCTTAAGACTGCTCAGGGCAAGGTGAGAGGCTGTTTCCTCTTGGCCATGGTCCCCTCCCAGAGGAGGTAATGGTGCTAGATTTCTAATGGGGAGTTTCCTGGCCTGGGGATGGAAGATGGGGTCCAGCAACATATTCTTCTATATTCTCTCTTCTTTCTCCTGGAGCTTCATGGAGAGGAGCTGAGTTATAGAGGAGGGAATATGTACCCTATTGGAGAAAATGGGTGAGGTTCTGGGGGCTCAGTGAGCACTGACAATGTATTAGGCACCATAGCCAGGCTGTGCTTCCAGCCTGGCTTGGGGGTAGAAGCCCACTCTGGTGCCTTGGTGGATGGATCAGGGGATAGACCAGAAGGCTGAGTACCAGAAGAGTCAAGAGTGGGAATGAAGGAGAAGTATAAGTAGGGGAAGGCTGGGGAAGAAATCTCTTGTGAGGGATGGACCTCCATCTGGCTTCCAGGTGGGAGTGGGGATGGCAGAGAGGCACCAAAGAGAGGAGAGGGGCAACTACCCTGGCTGGCGCCAAAGCTTCAGCCCCAGATCTTTGTGGGGCAAATATTTACCCGATGACAACGGTTGCTAAGCAGGAAGGAAGGAGGAGCAAGGCCAGTAGCTGGAGGCCCTTCCAGGATCCTCCCCATCTCTCATAAAAGAGCTTAGAGAGGCTGTGCCACCCGCTCTTCTAGGCCCCACACCCCCACCTTGCAGGCTCCACTGTATCCTTCCATGTACATACATCTTAGAGGGTTACCTCTGCTACCTGCCCCCTCCTAAGCTGGCAACTGGCCAGAGGGCTAGGCTAGGGGGAATTGAAGTACCTAAACCATCCCTAGAGCCAGGACAGTTCTGAGGACTTGGAGCTTGCAAAATACTGTCTTCCCAATCCATTGCTCAGTGGGGACTGGGAAGGGATTGCCAGAAAGGCAGCATCAACATATAGTGAGGGAGGGGCTGCTGATGGGTGGATCCAAGATGTCTGAGGGATGAGGCTGGGTGGGAGAAAACATGGTGCTCCACTAGAGTTTCAAAGGAGCAGGGAGAAGCTGGAGAAGCTAGAGAAAGAGTCATATCGGGCACTTCCCTGCTCTGGCCCCTGGGCAGAAGAGGGGGAAGAACAAGGGAGGGGAGGGCAGGATGTGCTCAACTGGAGCCAGATGTGGCCCATGTGATGTGGGCTGTCGTTGGCTTGGGCACAACATGGGCAGGATGTGCCACAGCAGCTGGAAAGGATTAGTCAGAAGCTGGGAGGAGGCATCCCCCAGAATGGACAATGAAGAGAGGGACAGCTAGTCTAGGACCCTCCCCAAAGAAGATGAAGGGATGGGCAGAGGGCTCAGGGCCTCAAGGAGGGATTGGGTAGTGGGCATAGGCCTCCTCCCGCTACCTTCTGATCCCACTGTTTCCCTGGCTGAGCCTGTGGGAAGAGTCCCTGGCACAAAATGTGCCATGATGTGCTAAAGAACTGGCTCAGTGTCTAGCACCCAAGGGGGCCATAAGATAGGTTCTCTTCCTTGCCTAACTCCTTCCTCAGAGTGAGACCTCTGCTCTGCAGGGCTACTCCCTAGAGGTTGGAAGGCTCTCAACCACAGCTACAGGCCTGTGGGCATTGGGAAGCAGAGGAAAGAATTAGGAAGAACACAGAGAAGGAAGAAATTTCTGGGAGAACAAGCCCCAGCAGCTCAGGGCTCCTGGTGCCAATGGAGGTTCTTAGGCCCCAGAGGGTTGGCCAGAGTGACTAGAGGAACAAGTTATCCTCCACTGTAGCCTCCATGGTCCACCAGAAGCAGGAATAGATGAAGGGCTATTACTTTGAAATGATTCAAGGAGACATGAAAACTAGACCCAGGAGGGACTTCCCCAACAACTCAACATCAGCACATGCCCAGAGAGAAAAAAAGTAAGGGAGGATCCCAGGAAGAAACAAAGCCAAGCTACTGCAGATGTAGGACCTATAGAAAAAGAATGTAGGGCTGGCTCTGTTGGGAAAGGCAGGTCTAAGCTGGCAACCAAAAGGCTGTTGTTTTTCAAACTCTCATTGGAAAGTTTGAAAAATACACATGGAGATGTGACTCACTGCTTTCCCCCTCCTCCCCCCCCCCCCACCGCCTGCCACCCCCAGGGCCCTGCTTTCCTGGTTTCTGTGATTTTTCTCCCAGAGTTAATTCAAGGCACATTCTCACAGAAACCAGAGCTTGATGAGGGAGGGCGAAGATCTGGCTAAAGGAGGCTGAGAGACGCCTAGAAAGGCTGGAAATAGAGGTGCCTACTGGGCAGTACATATATGTGGTGACTTGCCTACCAACTTCACTTAGCCCCTCAAAGAGCAGAAGTAAAAGGTTTCAGTCACATGACCACCACCTAAATCAAACCACCTTGAAGACCCAGTGGTAAGACAAGAATGGACACCATGGAGCTCAGTCTCCTAACCAGAGGTCAGGAACAGGAGTGAATCCTGGGTGTTCTACCTGCAATTTTACAGTATATCCATGACACCCTATTTTCCTGTGTGCCCCAAGTGCAGAGAGTTTGCTTTTTTTGCCCTCCACCTTGGACCTCATTCCCCAAGCCACAATTGAGGCCAGAGACTCCAGAAGTTGACATCAGGAAGTTTCTCTGAACTTGCTCACCTCTCCACTGCCCCCCAACATGTGTCATGGAGTGGGCACACAGGTGGTCTGTCCTTGTGGATTAGAAAAGAACCAGACAAGCCTGCTTCAACAAGGTGTCTCTGAGCCAGGAATTCCCAACTGCTGAGAGACAGGCTGGGAAGGCTGGCACTGGGCCAAGGCTGAATGTCTTTCCACTTGAGAATTCTGAGAGGATACCCTACACATTCCCAAGCCAAGAGTGATTCCCACCTTGCCATCCCTCCTTGTTGCCTCACCCGGAAGTTTTTTTTTAAATTTCTTTTCTCTAGTGCTGAAGTTGGAACCCAGTGTCTCATCCATGCTAGGCAAATATTCTACTAATGCATTAACTCTCCAGCCCCAGATAATTCTTCATGTCTCCTCAACACTATGCTGCTCCCTCGGCCCCATCCCCTCCATCTCTCTCAGCCAAGGAACCCCCACATCCTATGGTTCTTCAGACATTATCTTCCTCTGTGCCCTGCCTTCATCCTTCTGGTTCTGCTCACCATTGGCTTACCTGGGTGCCCACAGGTACATCCTACCACCTCCTGCTTCCTTCCAGCCAAGCCTCTGCCCATCCTTTATCCTCCCTAAACCTCAGTGATGATCTGTCCAGAAGAGAAAACCTCTTCATGTTTCCACAAGACTTCAAACCAACAATGGATCCCTGCTACATTTGGGATGAAGCCCAAATTCCTTGCCCTGGCTTGCAAAACCCTCTGTGACCTGGGCTCTGCCTGCATCGGCAGCCTCGCCATTTGCCAGCTATCTCAGCCTCTTGTTTCTTTCTAGCCAACCTTCTTGGACTCGGCACATACTTTCTCTTTGATCAACTCCCACTCATCCTCCAGGCTCAGCTAAATGCCACAGAATCTGGGTTAGGCGTTCTCACTGAGCCAATATCCTTGCCATGTGACAGTGATACTACCTGTATACTCCTGTCATTCGGGGACCTCTTTGAGAGTTGAGATTTAATGGGTCTGGCCTACTCCTGTATTCTCAGTACCTGGAACAGTCCTTACTCAGTACATGAATTATTGTTGTTTTGTTGGTTGTGGGGTTCTCAGCCTCCTGAGTAGCTAGGTTTACAGGTGTGAACCACCAATGTCTGGCTTTTGTTTGTTTGTTTGGTTTTCAGTACTGAGGATCAAACCCAGGGCCTGGCACTTGCTAGGTACATGCGCTACTGCATGGTCCATGTCTTTAGCCATTCTTTACACATTTGAGCTAGCATCTTCCCCTATGACCCTGATGAACAAGTACCCTCAAAATGTTCAGCTTCTCCCTCCTCTACAGTTTTCCATGTACCCTACACTTCACTACTTTCTGCCCATGTGCCCCACCTCACCTCCTCTGCCTTCCCCCACCTGAATTTGGGTGTACTGCAACTAGGCCCCAGTCCACACCCAGCCTGGGGCATAGTCACAGTAGCAATAGTAACAAACGCTTCTTATATGTCAGGGCTTGTTCTAGGCTTCTCATTCATTGGCTCATTTGATTCCTGACAGGAGCTTAAAGAGGGGAAAAATAAGGTTGGCCCAAGGACCTAATTTCTCTGATGGTTCAGATAGGTGCTCCAAGTTGTAATTCCATAATCACTGTGGGTAAAGGAGATGGGGGTATATCCTAGGCCTTCAATAAATGTTTATCGAGGGGAGGAACAATATAATTGCTTGCTTTTATAGCAGGTTCTATAAAACATAATTTCCGGGCAGCCCTGGGAGGTAAAAATGACAAGGTGATTACTCTCATTTTATAGAGGAGGATGCCATGCCATCCAGGGGTGTGGGGAGAACCCAGCTCTAGTGCACCGGTGGTAATGGGCTCTTTTCCAAACTGCAGACCTTCAGGGACTAGAGAGAAAGGACCTGTGTGGCCTAGGGCAGGGAAGACTGTGCCAGGATGGAGGAAATCCTTCAAGACCATATATTCAGGATCCTTAACCTTTGTTGGGCATCAAAATTGCTTGGGGGAGGTAGATTTCAAGACTACCAAAGGGGGGACTAGAGTATAGCTCAGAGCAGGGATTGTCATTAGTTTCATGATTCAGATGAGAAAACAAAGCAAGATAGGTCCAGAATCACAACAATAAATGGTGGGTGGGTCTGAAGTTCAAACCCTAGACACTTGGCTTCAAAGCCCACATTCCCAACTTTAACTCCATACCTATCAAATCTAAGTTGCAACTGGGAAAGTGATGGAGCTAGGCCTGGATACTAGGTTTTCTCTGGGAAGAAAAGCAGAGAGCTGGTGAAATCAGGTTAACCACAGTCAGAGAGACCACAGTCCACTGAAGGCCTAGAGGTTCCAAGGGCTGGGCAGAGGGGTGGCCTCTCCCTGTGGCTATCCTTCTTCTACCTCCCTCCCCTCCCACACAGTCCTGACCAGCCCTAGCTGAGCTGTCACTTCCCTGTTGGAAATGATGCAGCTTCCTAATTGCCTATCACAAGGAGGTGATTAAGTCCAATTAGGGAGACAGTGCTAATTACTACTCAGCTTCCCACAGCCTCTGGGCACCCCTGGGGTCCGCAGGCACCTGCTGCCCACCTTCCCTATGCCCCAGAGAGAATTGCTGAGTATATGGAACATGTTGAAAGTTTATTTGCATATTCCTTTCTGGATCTTCCAAGAACCACAAGATGAGCAACTTGATTTCTCCCCAACCTTTGTAACACATGGCAGGTGTCTCCCAGGTCCAGTATCAAAGATTGGTTCCCTGTGACAACTGACATTTATGTCACTTCAGAGATCACAAGGTATTTGCCTCCATACCATTCAGTCTCCATGCAAGCCTGGAGGTGGGGTACTGAAAGAAGATAAATAATTTGAATGAAATCAGACAGCCCACTTTGCTCCCAAATGTACATACATGATAAGTTTTCCAATGAGCTCACCTCCATGAGTCCAGACAGAACAGGATAGACAGGTAAGTGTGAATGGTATACCTTTCCACATGCTAGGTTGTCCTATTTAATCTGCATTCTCTCACTCTGGTAATCTGTCTGCTTCTATTTCCAAGAATCCATCACCAAATTTCCTTCTGGGTTCTCAGAACTTGGGGTCTACAGACAGGAAATTTAGTTCACTCTTCTACTAACTAACTTGTTCTGTGATCTCAGAAAAAAAATCTTTTACTTCCTACAGACCTCAGTTTCTAATCTTGTAAGACAAGAGGCCTAGAATGGATTTTTTTTCTTTTTTTCTTTTTTCTCTTTTTTGTTAGTGTGAGGCTTGAACTCAGGGCCTAGGCTCTGTCCCTGAGCTCTTTTTCTCAAGGCTATCTATCACTCTACCACTTTAAGCCACAACTCCACTTCTGGTTTTTGAGTGGTTATTTGGAGATAAGAGTCTCATGGACTTTTTTGCATGGGCTGGCTTCAAACTGTGATCCTCAGATCTCAGCCTCTTAGTTAGGATTGCAGGCATGAGCCAATAGTACCTGGCCATAATGGATTTTTTTAAACTTTTTTTTTCTTTTTTTGCAGAGCTGAAGATCAAACTCACTTGCCAGGCAAGTGCTCTTCCACTGAGCCAAATCCCCAATCCAGGGTTTTTCTTTTTCTTTCTTTTTTCCTTTTCTTTTCTTTTTTCTCTTCCCTTCCTTCCTTCCTTCCTTCCTTCCTTTCTCTTTCTTTCCCCTTCCTTCCTTTCTTCCTTCCTTCCTTCCTTCCTTCCTTTCTTTCTTTCTTTCTTTCTTTCTTTCTTTCTTTCTTTCTTTCTTTCTTTCTTTCTTTCTTTCTTTCTTTCTTTCTTTCTTTCTTTCTTTCTTTCTTTCTTTCTTGTACTCAAAGCCTGAACTGGAGGTCTTAGCTTTTTTATCTAAGGCTGAGGTCTACCACTTGAAACCACACCTTCACTTTTGACTCTGTGAGTGTGTGTCGGGGGGGGGGGGGGGGTAATTGAAGATAATAGACTCAGGGATTTGTTGTTTTGTTTTGTTTTGTAATGGATCATAGGGCTTGAACTCAGGGCCTGAGCTCTGTCCTTGAGTTCTTTTGCTCAAGGCTAGCACTCTGCCACTTTGAGCCACAGTCCCACTTCTGTTTTTCTGGTTGTTAATTGGAGATAAGTTTTATGGACTTTCATGCCCAGGCTAGCTTTGAACTAAGATCCTCAGATCTCAAACCTCCCAAGTGGGTAGGATTACAGGCATGAGCCACCAGCACCTGGCCAGGGTGGAATATTTGTAAGGCCCTTCCCTACCTCCATCCATTCTTCTGTGGGAGAGACAGGGTGAGAGGCTGAACTTTCCCCTTGCATGACATCAAGGCCTAGGGTGGAATTGTGATACTCCTTTGTACTGAACTGGGGATCCTCACAGCTGACAAAATGAAACTATTCTGATAAGGACTACGAGACTGGAGATGTGCTGACATGATAGAATACATACACGTTATTTCTGTCCCCAGACCAGGGCAAAGACAGGGGATGTAGAAGGACAGGAATTAGGGCCTGCTGTCTTGGCAGCCCACCTAGAAGTGGGCTAGCTGCAGTTTCTGGCCCACATCAGGCCACACAATTTGCCAGCCTCCCTCCCTATCTGTGTTGGGCTTACACAGGGCAAATGGGCAAAGGAGACTGGAGAGATGAAAGAACCCTTCCTCATGTCATTCCAGGTCTTAGCCACAGTCTTATTCCTAACTCCTGTGACTCTGTTCATCCTTTTATGCTTTCTGAGTCTTCCTAATCATGGCTGGAGTCAGACTAGCTCTTTTTTTTTTTTTTTTTGGTCGGTCATGGGGCCTGTACTCTGGGCCTGGGTGCTGTCCCTCAGTTCTTCAGCTCAAGGCTACCCAGACTAGCTTTCATTTAAATCTTGACTCTGCTACTCACTATGGCTTTGCCACCATGGGTTAGGGTAACAGTTCTGTATAATGTGTGAGCTCATAAGGCTATCAAGAGCCAAAAGTGTGATGTGCAGAGAGCCTGTCCCTTGCCTGGGCTAGTCCCCTCCTCTACCAGGTAGATCAAAAGCCCAAGGGCCAGAAGTGGGGAGTATGTAAAACACAGGGCATCCGGTCCCAGCACTTGGTCCCTCTGCAGCCTTCCTTTTTCTGCAGTGAATCACTGCTTATGGGCCCTGGGGACCCAGGAGTCCCCAGCTTGCCACAAACACTACCACTGTCATGGAAACCGGGCCTCCCCTTCCTTTTTGGCTGATTGATTTCACCACATGGTCTCCCACACTGTGTCTGGTTCCTAGATCTCAGCTTTTGACTCATTGATTGACTTAAGTGTTTCTTATATCTTGTCCCCAAGACAACATTATGACTCTCATGATCTGTGCCCCAAACCCCTCTGGCAAGCTACTTCCCTCAGCAGTCCCCATGCTCCCTGCCAAGTTCATTAGGCACCCCATTGGAAAACATCTTTCCAGGTGGGGTGAGCAGGAGTGAGCTCTGATTATCGAGGGCCTATGATTTCCTCCAGCCTCAAGGCCTCATTTCTCCTGAGCTTGTTGAGACTCCACCATGCTTGGTGAGAGAAAGAGCAAGGGCAAGGGAGGTGGCCACTAGGAGAGAATAGCAGGCACTGGCGCCACCTGCTGTCCAGGGCCAGGGAGCAGCCCCACCTTTTTGCCATTGGGTGTGTCAAAGCTGAATGGCAGATAGCCCAGATTGTGTGTATCCGTCCTTTCAGGAAATAGACATTCATATCATTTTTTCATTCACAAGTGTTTACTCAATAATCTGTGTGTCCTTGTAATACAAATGGGGAAATTTCTCCTAAGGGGAAGCCCAGGGTGGCCGGGAGCAGAGACCCAGGTGCCTGCCACAGTCTGGGTATGGAACAGGCCTCCCTGGGGAAAAGTGATTAAGCTGAGTACTGAATAGCCAACATTTTTTTTAAAAAAAGCATTTATTAAGCACTTTCTGTGTACTAGACACTATGTCAATACTTTACATGCTTCCTTCCCACTAATCGCACAACAATCCCATGAAGTAATTGCTACTATTATCTTCATTTTTATAGATGGAGAAAACAGGTTCAGAGATGCCAAGTAATTTGCAGAGGGTTCATGGGTAGTAGGCAGGCCAGCCCTCATCTATCAGTTCCTGCTTGGCAGAAAAGGAAAAATAGGCAAAGGAGACCAAAATGAAGAAAGTAGAGAGGAAGATGGACTGTCATGGAGGGAATAAAACATTCTGAAAGGAGACAGACACCTACAGGGTCAGAGGTCAGAAGTCAAAGGAGATAAAAACTGAAAATGGACACTGCTTCTACTGGTAGAGAGCCCTAGATAGTGTGGACAGACCCAGGGAGACTAAAGGAGGTGGTCTCTCTGCATGAGGATGAATAGCAAGACTTGAGCCAACCAACAGGCCTGTGAAGACTGCCTTGGAGAAACACATATAGTTAACCATCTGGATGGAAGGGTATGCACATGCTTCTAGGATATGGGAAATAAGGAGCATCAGGCAGCCTCTACAACTCTGGGACTATAGGCAGAAGTAACTGGGGGTTCCTCAAAGGGGATGAATGAAAGGATGGTGGAGCTAGACAGAAAGTACATCAGAGACCATCTCTAGCTCAAGCCATTTCATCTGCAATGGTGAGCTAAAGGTGGCTTGTATCTGCTGGTGAGAGTCTACTGTCTACACTAAAATCCATCATGGTAGGCCAGGGTGGTGATACTACCTGTAATCCCTGTGATCGTGAAGTTGAGGCTGGAATATTTGGAGTTCAAGCACAACCTGGGCTACATAGCAATATCATGTCTCAAAAAAGAAAGGAAGAAAGAAGGCAGAAAGAAGAGAAGAAGGGAGGGAAATAAGGAAAGAAGGAAGGAAGATAGAAAGGAAAGAAGGGAGGGAGGGAGGGAGGATATACATCATGGAAACTCACAAATACCAGAGATCAGGGCTTCTTTCCCTCCTGGTTATCAAAGACTTACCAGCACACCATTGCTCTACATGCTCCTGTTCTCACTGTACAGAAGAGGAAACTTAAATCCAAACATGAATGACATGTTTAGAGAACATGATCATTTTTTTTCCATTTTATTCCATTTCAGTCACTCAACTAATTTGTATAAGCCCTATTTAATTTGTATTAAGCTTTAGAGAGACTCATCCCTGTACTGCTCCAATTCTGTAGCATACAGAACATGTGAAGTGGTTTGAGCACTGGGAGCTAAGGGCAAACATAATGTCAGCAGCCTTGGGGAAATTCACCTAAGTCCATTAGGATAACCAGAGGCTTCTCATGGCTGCTAACCTAGGTCTGAAGGATGTGTAGGAGCTGGCCAAAATGAGTGCTCTAGTCAGAGGGAAAGCACATGCAAAAGCCCAGGAGTGCAGAGGGAGTGGCAGGAACACCTGACACATGCTTATGTCTTTGTGAAAATTTCCTTTTACCAGCAGTGACTTGGGGGAGGGGCTGACACGTTTAAGATCCTTTCTGAAAGAAAGAAATGTAAGTATCACCCAATGTGGAAGAAATAACTGTATTGTCAAAGCTTAAAGAACTCATAAACTTTATAGACCACAATAAAGACAATTTACCCCATGAAGGTTAGAATGTGTTTGTGACTTTAAAGTATCACTATCCCACAATACTGTGAAATTTGTGAAATTTATGTAATCTCTTAATCACAATAAAAAAAATTACTATATTAAAAAAAAAAAAGATCCTTTCTGAGCCATTAGCCAAAAGCCATAGCGGTGAGACTGCATTCCTACTGTATATGATTCCCAGTCTAGGTGCTGGAGGGCAGAGGAACCCAAGGTTAGTTAGTATATGCCAAGCCTCATACAGAAAACAACCCTTTAGAGGTCAAAGGAGGGCTGGCTAAGAGGGCCCAGGTATGGGTTTGGAGAATGGAGAGGTATGGTATGGAAGGGAAATATTTGGCAGTGTGTTTGTATGAGACAGAAGTATAGATGAACATGCACAGCTTCCAAACAGCAAACACCTGCTGTGGAGCCAGGTTCTGAGAATGCACAGGTAGACCAGCTCCAGTCTCTGTGCTCAAGGAGCTTCCAGCACATTGTGGTAACAGAAATGTAAACAGTTTCAGTACAGCAAGATGGGTGATGAGGGACACTCAATGTGACCAAGAAAGACTTCTGGGAGAAAATGACATACAAGTTGAGTCTTGAAAGATGAACAAGTGTTATTCAGGTGAAGGGTAGGGTAGAGAATAGGAGGAGATTGGTGGACAAGTGCCAGACCACAAAGGATATTATAACCTTACCAAGAAGTCTGAATCTACTGACAACGGGGAGCTAACACAATTTTAAGCAGGAGAATTTTATGACCAAATTGTTGTTTGAGAGAGGTGTCACTATGGAACCCAGGCTGGATAAAATTCTTTTTTTTTTTTTTTTTGCGGGGGGGGGGGGGTGGAGGGGTGTCCAGTCGTGGGGCCTGAACTCTGGGCCTGGGCACTGTCCCTCAGCTCTTCAGCTCAAGGCCAGCACTCTACCACTTGAGCCACAGCGCCACTTCCGGCTTTTTTCGTTTTGCTTATGTGGTGCTGAGGAATCGAACCCAGGGCCTCATGCATGCAAGGCAAGCGCTCTACCACTGAGCCACCTTTCCAGCCCCTGGACTAAAATTCTTATTCTCCTTGCCTCAACCTCCCGAGTACTGGGTTTATAGGTGTGTGCCATCACTCTTGGCATATATATATATTTTTTTCTCTTTCAAATCATGTTGTTTTTAATAACCTGGCAGTAATTCAAACACATGAACATGATTGCCTTACAACAACAGGCTCAAAGGCAAGGATGGAGTCATCTCCACGGTGGCCGGCGGCCTCTGGGATCCCAAGGGAGGCTGCTGGTCGCTCTTCCTCCAACACGGGCAGAAAAGGGGGAACCGGAGCGGCCCTTAGAAGATGGGGCGCAGCTGCTGGGTCATGCGCACCTTGAAGCTCTCTTGATGGTGCTCATATGTGTGTGTGTGTGTATGTGTGTGTGTGTGTGTATGTGTGTGTGTGTATGCAAAAGCCCAGGAGTGCAAAGGGAGGGCGTGGCAGGAACATGGAGACATACTTAAGTCTTTGTACAAATTTTCTTTTACCAGCAGTGACTTGGGGGAGGGGATGACATGTGTGTGTGTGTGTGTGTGTGTGTGTGTGTGTGTGTGTGTGTGTGTGTGTGTGTGTGTGTGTGTGTGTGTGTGTGTGTATTTAATGATTTCACTGGCTACGGGACCGGGAGAGCAAGAGCACAGGCAGGGAGGCCAAATAGAAATTATTACAGCAGGAGTTGATGATCAGGATGGTAGCAGGCGGTGGGAAATTGATAGATTTGGGAAATATTTTAAGGTTTAATAGACAGAACTGTTGATAGAGCAGATGGGAGGAAGTTAGAAGAAAGGGCAGAATCATAGATGGTTCCAGACTTCTGGCCTAAGCAACTGGGTGAATGGTGATGTCATTTACCAGAAGCTGGGAAGCTAGAGGAAGAAATGGTTTGAACTATGAGGGACAGAGCTGGAACTAAAACCTCAGGGCTCTTAGTTCTCAAGCCAGCACCTGTTTTCTCTGTAGAGACTACTGGGAAAAGGCACAGAGAATTCAGAATGGAGGAAGAAGGATATGGGAAAGGGGTATGGGTCAGAAAGAAGGGAACAAACTGTAGCAGCACTAGCTAGCACTAGCTAGTGATACAGACTTTATACCTGTCCAGTGAAATTTTTACAACATGACCATCTTTTTTTTTTCTTTTTTCCCTCAGTATAGGGGTTACATATCCTGTTTTCTTTCCTTCTTTCTTTTTCTTTCTTTTCTTTCCTCTCTTTCTCTTCCTCTCTCTCTCTCTCTTTCTTTTTCTTTTTTTTTTTTGCTGGTCCTGGGGCTTGAACTCAGCCTGGGCAATTTCCCTAGCTTCTTTTGCTCAAGGGTAGTGTTCTACCACCTGAGCCATAGCTCTACTTCTGGATTTTTTTGCCAGTTAATTGGAAATAAGAGTCTCACAGACTTTCCTGCCTGGGCTGGCTTCAAACCTTGATCCTCAGATCTTAGGCTCCTGAACAGCTAAGGTTACAGATGCAAGCTTCTGGTGCCAGGCTTTTTTTCTTTTAGGTCTCAGACCGGATTCAGTCTCAGTACCTGATGCTTTCACTCACTGGCTAGCACTCTACCAATTGAGCCATGCCTTCAATCCCTTTTATTTTTCTTCATAGTGTTATCTCTACCAGAAAGGACATCATCTACTTGTTTAGAAAGGCATAGAGTAAACAAGATGTAGGGACCATGTTGACTTTTTCCTGGTGTGTTCCCCATGTCTAAAATAGCAACTAAATTATCCTTACTGAATAAAAAGAGTTTGGTTTTGTTTTTTTGTTTTCCTTTCCTTCTTTCTTTTTGCTTGTCCTGGGGCTTGATCTCAGGGCCTAGGTGCTGTACCTGAACTTTTTTTCTCTCTCAAGACTAGTACTTTAGGGCAAGGAAGGTGGCTCAATGGTAGAGTGCTTGCCTCACATACATGAGACCCTGGGTTTGATTCCTGAGCACCACATAAGGAGAAAAAGCCAGAAGTGGTGCTGTGGTTCAAGTGGTAGAGCACTAGCCTTGATCTGAAGAGCTGAGGGACAGTGCCCAGGCCCAGAGTTCAATCCCCACAACAAACAAAAAAAATCTAGTACTTTACCACTTGAACCACATCTTCACTTTGGGCATTTTAGTGGTTAATTGGAAATAAGCGTCTCAGGGACAGCTGGGTGCTGGTGGCACACACTTGTAATCCTAGCTTCTTAGGAAGCTGAAGTCTGAGGATCATAGTTCAAAGGTAACTCAGGCAGGAAAGTCCATGAGATTCTTATGGCACTGTGGCTCAAAGTGGTAGAGTACTAGCCTGGAGAAAAAGTTCAGTGCCCAGGCCCTGAGTTCAAGCCCCACAAGTGACAAAAGAAAAAGTCTTGGGTGCTTTTCTTCCTGAAATGGCTTTGAACCAAGATTCTCAGATCTAGGGTTATAGATGTGAGTCATTTGGCTTGGATGAAATGTTTTAAATATATATTAGCCAGATATTATTATTATTCCCCTTCAGACCTGGGCATGTGTCCTTAACCTTACCTCTTGACCATTTTCTCCAGAAATTCAGCAGGAAGCCAGTATAAGCACCACACAGGGTATTCAGGATGATCTGAGGAGCTGGTCAGACCCATGGGAATTCCCAGGTCTCAATTACTCATATTTTCATCCTGAATCAGGAGTACATTGGTAGCCTTATTGTCCCCTACGTTTTGGATGCTACATCCAAACTGAAGAGTCATGTGGAAACTTGAGATGATACCAAGTAGTTTAGGGTGGAATATGGAGCCCTGGCTTAGCAGGGGAGAAGTACCTGAGCCCTCAGGTCAGTCAATGCCTGGCCTGGAGCATCTCCTGGCAAATGGCCTGCAGCGCCGCCTGGTGGCCACAGTTCAAAGACAAGTTTCTTCAAACCTATCATCTGCTTCCTAGAATCTGTAAAAGCTGACAACCTGCTAACCCAGCAAGCCTCCCTGGCGACCCCCAACACCCAGCTCCAGATATCCCTCCAATATCTCCCTTTAAATAAGCCTTACTCAATATGTGGACATCCTATTAGTTCCACTTTATCCAGGAAGCCACCTCAAACTGCTCCAGCCTCAGCAATCACTCTTTCTGCAGCCCTTATGCATTCAGAGTGCCACTGTCCACTTCTGGGATCCAGTCTCTGGAATCAGAGAGCTCTGGTTTTGAATACTCAAGTTTCTACTTCTCAGCTGTGTTACCTGAGCAAATTATTCTCTCGGAACCTTCAGGTGTGTCATGGTAGGCAGAGACAGCAATTCCAGCTTCAAGTAATCATGAAGATTGAATGATACCAAGTCTAAAAAAGATCAAGAACAGAGTCTGCATAAAACAGGCTCTTAAGAAATGGCAATTCCCAAGTGGTGCTGTGGCTCAAGTGGTAGAGCACTTGCCTTGAGCTGAAGAGCTCAGGGACAGTGCCCAGGTCCAGAGTTCAAGCCCCATGACTGACAAAAAAAAAAAAAAATCTGGCTTAAAGAAGCCAGGAGCTGATGGCTCACGCCTGTAATCCTAGCTACTCAGGAGGCTGAGATCTGAGGATCACGGTTCAAAGCCAGCAGGAGAGTCTGTAATTCTTATCTCCAATAAACCACTCGAAAACTGGAAGTGGTACTGTGGCTCAAGCAGTAGAGCACTCGCCTTGAACTGAAGAGCGCAAGGACAGCGCCCAAGCCCAGAGTTCAAGCCCCACAACCAACCAAAAAAAAAAGAAAAAAAGAAAAAAGAAATGGCAATTCCCTCATGAAGGTTAAAATGTGTTTATGACTTTAAGTATCACTATCTCACAATACTGTGAAATTTGTGAAATTTATGCAAACACTTAATCTCAATAAAAATTATATATATGCATATATATGTAAATATGTGTATGTATACATATATATATATATACATATATATAAAGAAATGGCAATTCATTTCCCACCCTTCTCTCTGAATTCCTCTTCCCTTTCCTGAAAAAGGAAGTATGGTGGAACCAAAAGTAGAAGTCATAAGACCTGGGTTCTCTGGGCTTGGGGTTTCCTTCTATGTAAAATGAGGTCATTGGTTAACAGATGAACTATTCATTCACTTTCTCACTCATTCAACTTCCATTCCAGTCCTGGTATTCTATACAGTGTTCTATTCTACACACCATACCCATCAATTCACCTTACCAGACTATATTGTGCTTCTAATCTCTATCTAACACCTAGCACAGTTCCTGGACCAAGGAGAATGGTGGAGAAATCTTTTGAACATCCTTCTAGAGGCCTGTTTACTGTCTCCCCTCTCTGCCCCAAGAGAGTACCCAGCGCTGGCTGGCACCAAGCAGCCCTCCCCCTCCCTCAACCCAACCCGAAACCAGAGCTGGCGCCACCAGGTGAGGAATCTAGGGACCAACTGTCACAGCTCCAGTATCACCCGCCTCCTGGACGCCTGGGTCCAGCCCTGGATCCCAGAGGGGCCCTGTCAGCCAGCTGTCCTGGGGGACCTAGACTCCACCCCAACCCCTCAGAGCTGCTTTCCCTGGGGAAATCAAACAGTGGAGAAGACCTGGTAGGGGTAGTGCTGGGGTGGTCCCAAAGGAGGATTAGTGATGTTTGTCTGTCCAGGTCCAAAGCCCAGACTGGGCCTCGAAAGCCCTTGGATAATCAGATAGATGCACTGTAGGAGAGGCCCAGTGGCCTACGCTCTCCTTCAATCTCTGTGGCTCTCTACCAAAGATGACTCTGCTCTCACATTTGTCCTCTTGGCCACATTCTCTGGGTCATGTAGGCTAGTTTTATGTCTCAGTAGGGTAGGAATATTTATTTTGTGTGGTCTACAGAATTCTGCCCCATTTATTCTCATTATTTAAAATGAGAAAGTTGAATGCATTCCAGAAAGAAAGAAAACTGACTGCATAGTCAGCAGGAAGAATAGTCAGACAGCTAGGTAAACTTGTCACAAGGAACAGGTATTAAGGAAAATGGAGCCAAAGTACCAGTGCCCATGCTTGTAATCCCAGGTACGTGAGAGGCTGAGAATGAGAAAATCACAGTTTGAGGCTAGCCTGGACAGAAAAGTTCTTGAGACTTTGGTCTGTGCCTGTCATCTCAACATCTTACAAGAAGCCTAAAATAGGTGGATTGTGGTTCAGGTTCTTGCCTGCAGGATGGGAAGCAAGACATTATCTTAAAAATAACCAGCAAGGGGGCTGGGAAGGTGGTTCAGTGGTAGAGCTCTTGCCTTGCATGCCTGAGGCCCTGGGTTCGATTCCCAAGCACCACATAAGCAAAAAGAAAAAAAGCCGGAAATGTCGCTGTGGCTCAAGTGGTAGAGTGCTAGCCTTGAGCTGAAGAGCTGAGGGAAAGTGCCCAGGCCCAGAGTTCAGGCCCCATGACCGGACCCCCCCCCACCAAAAAAAAAAAAAAAAACCCAGCAAGGGGCTGGAAGGTGGCTCAGTGGTAGAGTGCTTGCCTTGCAAGCCTGAGGCCCTGGGTTCGATTCCTCAGCACCACGTAAGCAAAAAAGAAAAAAGCCAGAAGTGGCACTGTGGCTCAAGTGGTAGAGCACTAGCCTTGAGCTGAAGAGCTGAGGGACAGCACCCAGGCCCAGAGTTCAGGCCCCATGACCGGACACCCCCCCCAAAAAAAAGCAAAATGCGAGTCTGGAGGCATGGCTAAGCAGCAAAGCAAAATTCCACTACTGCTGGGGAAAAAAAGAAAAGAAGGAAGGAAGAGAGAGGGGGAAAGAGAGAAAGAAAGAAAGGAAGGAAGGAAGGAAGGAAGGAAGGAAGGAAGGAAGGAAGGAAGGAAGGAAGGAAGGAAGGGGCTAGACACAGGTGGCTCACACCTGTAATTTTACTACTCAGGAGGCTGAGATCTAAGGGTCACAGTTCAAATCCAGCCTGGGAAGGAAAGTCTGTGAGACTTTTATCTCCAGTTAACCACCGGAAAACTGGAACTGGAGCTGTGACTCAGTGTGGTAGAGTACTAACCTTGAGCAAAAGAGTTCAGGGACAGTGTCCAGGCCCTGGAGTTCAAGCCCCATGACCAACCAAAAGAAAAGAAAATGGCCGTAAACATGGGTGTTGGGAAAATGGAGGAGAACGGAAAAGGAAGAGGCCAGACTCCATCATCAACAGGCGGGACTGTTTATTGAGGAACAGCAAGGGCACAGACCTTCCCTCCGGTGCCAGAGAGTTGGGACTGGAGCTGGGTTTTTATATGAGGTCTGAGCAAGAAGACAGGGGTTAATGAAAAAGCCACTAGGTCAAGGGAGGTGGGGAGTTTGAGTTGGGCCCACAATGTGATGTTTACAACTGGGCTTAGGTAGATTGCCCTGCCAGCACATCAAACAAGTTCGCACATAACTGACATTTTGCCTGGCATCTCTATGGGCCTGGGACAATAGGATGGGGGGAGTCAATCCTTCATATTCCATCTTTAAATACATAAAATGACCAGGGCAAGAGGGGAGAGGCAAGTCCTTCAATGGGGAGGAGGCTCAGCTGACTTGGACAGTTGGAGAAGGCATCGTACAAGGAACAGGGTGATGAAGGAGGTAAGTTCTTTAAAGCTAGCCTGCTTGGCAGAGCAGCCTTGGTATTGGCCTCCTGTGACCCCCTTGTTCTCTTTTTTTGGGGGGGGAGGGGGTCCGGTCATGGGGCCTGTACTCTGGGCCTGGGCGCTGTCCCTCAGCTCTTCAGCTCAAGGCTAGCACTCTAGCACTTGAGCCACAGCGCCACTTCCGGCTTTTTTCTTTTTGCTTATGTGGTGCTGGGGAATCGAACCCAGGGGCTGATACATTGCAAGGCAAGCACTCTACCACTGAGCCTCTTTCCCAGCCCCGACCCCCTTGTTCTCTAGGACTCTGAGAATGAGGCTGGAGAAAGGCAAGTGTTAGATATAGCCTCATTCCTTGGCACTCAATGTATAGACAGCCATGATGGGTGCTCAGGATATCTCAAAGGAGAGAAAGGATACAAGTATATAGTCTAGATTTTATACCATGTTCCTGTCCTCCAGTGTCCTGACCTCCACCTTCCACACAGTCACCTGGGCTGTCCAGAGGGAAGGAGAGGAGAGAGGAGGGGAAGGAAGCAGAGGAGAAGAGAGGAGAGGAGAGGAGAGGAGAAGAGAGGAGAGGAGAGGAGAGGAGAGGAGAGGAGAGGGGAGGAGAGGAGAGGAGAGGAGAGGAGAGGAGAGGAGAGGAGAGGAGAGGAGAGTTCAGCTGAAAGTTCGGCTGCATTCCAATGCTTAGCAGGAATTATTTTTGGAATTATCTGCTGTTTGTCTGGATCATCTTATTTCAGCAAGTTGACCTAGAAGTGACTTTGAGTGACACATGTTGAGTCCGACTCTCTCCTATGCTACTCAGCCCATCCTAGGAGCTCAATAGGAATTGGTTAGCTACAGGAATAAATGAAAATTAATTAATTTAGCCACAGTCTGGCTAAAATCAACTGCAAAGAGAGAACAACCAGGGCCAGCATGCTGACACTAATTGAACACCTTAGAGGAACCAGATACTATGCTAGGAACTTCACATATTATTTCCATCTTAGACATGAGGAAATTGAGGTTCAGAGGTACATGAGTACTTAAGGTGGCAAAACTAACAGGCAGCTTGTTTGGTTCCAGAAGCCTTCCCCTTTGTCTTATATCAGGAAGTTTCCCTTACTGAGTCTCTGCTCCAGGTAGCTTTTATGCTGGGCAATGAGCAGCCAGGTTGGAGGATAATGGTTCACAAATGTAATCAGCTACTTGTGAGACAGAGGCAGGAGTTCAAGGCCAGCCCAGGAAAAGTTATAGAGACCTTGCATATTACAGGTGTAATAGAGACAGGGTTATAACACCTGTAATTCTAGCTACTCAAAAGAGTGAGATCTGGCGAATGACAGTTTGAAACCAGCCCAGGCAGAAATTAGAAATCCATCTCCAGCTGACCAGCAAAAAGCTAGGCTGAAGGTATGGCTCAAGTGGTAGAATATCAACCATGAACAAGCAAAGTGGAGGAAGTTTGAGGACTGAGCCAGGCCAAAATACATACATACATACATACATACATACATACATACATACATACATACATACATACATACATACAAAAAGGCTAGGGGTGTGGCTCAAGTGATAGTCCCAGTTTCAAAAAATAAGCACCTGTCCACCAGATCGGCAAGCACACACTCTCATGCATGCACAAAGCCTTACACCTAAGTACACTCACATTCATACTGCTGCCCTCCAAGTGCCAGGTTCACATGTGCCCTCTCCTGACTTGGAGAATATTTGTCTGGAGCTGTACTGTGACCTTGAGAATGGACATTAACCGCCAGAGGGCTGATTCATTCTTCTTACATTATGATATGGGTCCAGTAGGGACCTCACCTTGCCCACCCTATCCTTCACGTCTTCAGCTTGCTCCCTTCCCCATGAACACATACTTGTTTCTGCCCTTTGTTTTCCTCCCAGACCAAATCCCCAAGGTTTCTTTGGTCATTAACCTCCTCCTTTAATTGGCTTAGTGGTGGAGGAAAGCAGAGCCCTAGCAAATTCAAGGTGGGTATCTGGGGGGAATCTCATTTCATGGAGATAGGAAAGCTCAGGCCAGCTGGTGGCCCACAAATGTGTGGCCCAGAATAAATCCTAGGCAACTGTTTGCCATCACTATTAGTATGAAAAGCAATCACCTTGTCCACAATAGGAACTCTTTCTCAAAAAGAGCCCCAGTAGCACAGATCCTCCAACCAAGGTTCCTGGGACAAACAAAGAGGAACAAGAGTCACAAACAGCCCACTCTCTAGGACTCCATCTCTCCAATTCTTCCTAACTCTTGCTCAGTGATAGTAACACCCAATCTCACAATATTTTGTTGTTACTTCAGTGTTAAATCCTTGATTTACAGGGCACTCCTCCAACTCTGGATGGGGCAAGGACTCAAGAGAGCACTTTCAGCTGAGCACTGGTGGTGGCTCATGCCTTAATCCTAACTACTCAAGAGGCTGAGATCCAAGGATAGAGGTTCAAAGCCAGCCCAGGCAGGAAGGTCCACGAGACTCTTATCTCCGATTAACCACCAGAAAACAGGAAGTGTATCTGTGGCTCAAAGTGGTAAAGGGCTGACCTTAAGCAAAAAAGCTCAGGGATAGTACCTAGGCTTCAAGTTCAAGTTCAAGCCCCAAGACAGAGAGGGGAGGGAGGGAGGAAGTGAGGGAGAGGGAGAAAAAGGAGAAGAACCTCTTTCTAAGGTTCTTCCAAATCAGCCCAGAAAAGAAAAGAGTGTGTCAGTATGCCAACCCTCACTCGCTCCAGAGACCCACCATTGGTGTGCAAATTCACTCCTACCAAGAATCACTTTTAGGGAACCAAATAGGCTTAAGTTCAACCCTCATTGCCTCAAAGGGTCTCATCTTGTCTGTGGACTTCTGTTCCCTGCCTCCAAATAGTACTTCACCTTAAAAACTAGCTCAGCTTTTCCTTTTCCAAGAAAATCCTTTCCAAACACACACACACACACACACACACACACACACACATTGTTTTCAAACTTTTAATGTCAAGTCTGACCTCAAACCCTTAAAATGCAGGTCATTCCTTCTCTTGGGAAAAACACAAGCATAAAAAGGGTAAAAAAATAAACGTCAAGTTTTGGGAGAAGGGAAAAAGAAACGAATGCACACACCTCCAGCTTACTCAAGTGTCCAAGTGTTCAACTCCAGCTTTACAAGCATTTTCACACTCACCAAAATCATTTAACGGACTGAATTAATAGGAGTGTCCAACGGAAGGGGTGAGTGAAACAGAGGAGAATGATGAGCTCTAAGAAACACAGCGCCTCCAAACTGTCCTCGCAGCGCAGGCCTGAAGGAAGCCTGGCCTCCCGATCTCGTCTCTCCTCCCTCGGATCGCACCTAACTTCAAGTTCTTCACCCCAATCTGTTAAGTCACACCACGCCCCTAAGACTTCTTCTGCCTTCCACTCTGGCCCACCCTCCCTCCACGCCTCGCCTTCCTCACCTCACCCCTCCGAAGCCCTCCCTGCCCCCCTCCAAGGGTCGCCTTACGCGAACTAACTCACCTCCCAGTCAGTGCCTCTCAGATCGGGGAGCTGGGGGCGAGGGGGGGGCGGCTAAGGGTGGAGTGGGGAGATGGTTTGTTGCTTAGGGCTTAGGGGGACCCCATCCTTTGCAAGGGCGATACTCCTCCCCGGCCCCCTCGAAGCGGGAAGGACTGTTCTCCTCCCCCATCGCGGCTGCGGGCTTTGTCTACTCGGCCGAGAGAGAACCTTTTCCCCCACGGCCGGGAGCCCGACCGACTCCGGGAAGAGCGGGAGGGGGAGCGGAGAGCGAGCGAGCGTCGCCGCGGGGAGCCGCGAGGGAGGGCCGGAGCCGCAGTGACCGATCGGGGCCCCTCCCGCCTCGGCCCCCTCATTACCATAAGAAAGAGGGCCTCGGGACCCTCCGGGCTGGGGAGGGAGCCGGCTCCTGAGGGGGGTGCTGCATTAGCCCTTTCAACACCCATTCCGTTTCTTCCGGTGCTCCTTCTCCGCCTATCCTTCCGCTTAAAATAATTTTTTTCTTAAAAAAAAAAAAAAAAAAGAGGGACTTCGACTTCCATCCTACCCTTAGCTTGGCCCGAGAGCGGTGGGTAGATACGGAAGGGCACCTCCCGACCCTCTTCGGGTCAAGGAATTCGTCCCCGTGCCCGAGGGCGGGAAACTACAACTCCCGGCATGCCCCGGGCGCCCCCGGCGCGCCCCCCTCCCGTCAGTTCCATGCTGCTCCATCCAGTTCATTTAAAACAAAAGAGTTTGAGCGCTGGAAGGGGCTGGGCTCTATTGGGGGCCACTGAGCGCCGCTCCAGGACTGGGGCTCGGTGCGGGAGCCTAAAGGGGGCGTCTGGACAGCGGAGGCTAGAGACTCACGGTCCGAGGAGGGAGGGGTGGGGGCAGAGATACTGCAGCCCCCCGCCCCCCGTCACCCCGGGAGAGGAGAGGAGATCTGCTTTCTTGGTTTTGCTTCTCTTTTCCCCCACCCCCACCCCGGGGGCTGGGGCGAGGGGAGTCGGGTTACAGGGTGCTTGGGGAGGGGGGCTTAGGGGGAGGGTCTATCTTTCTATCTCGCTTTCTTCCCCCCTCCCCAGTTCTTTGTTCCCCCTCCCCACACACCCCCTCCTCTCCTCTCCCCTCCCCTCCTCTCTCCTCTTTTCCCTTCCACCACCTCTCTCTCTCCCTCTCTCTCTCTCTCCCCCAGCTTTTGTTTCGCCATGCCTAGTCTAGTGGTATCTGGAATAATGGAAAGAAATGGGGGCTTTGGAGAACTAGGATGTTTCGGGGGAAGCGCTAAGGACCGTGGACTGCTGGAAGACGAGCGCGCCCTTCAGCTGGCTCTCGATCAACTCTGCCTCCTGGGTTTGGGGGAGCCCCCCGCCCCCACGGCGGGCGAGGACGGGGGAGGTGGGGGGGGCGGCGCCCCTGCGCAGCCGGCCGCCCCCCCGCAGCCGGCCCCGCCGCCGCCGCCCGCGGCGCCCCCGGCCGCCCCGACAGCGGCCCCCGCGGCGCAGACGCCCCAGCCCCCCACCGCCCCCAAAGGGGCGAGCGACGCCAAGCTCTGCGCTCTCTACAAAGAGGCCGAGCTACGCCTGAAGGGCAGCAGCAACACCACGGAGTGTGTACCGGTGCCCACCTCTGAGCACGTGGCGGAGATCGTGGGCAGGCAAGGTAAGCGGGCGCCGGGACCACGGAGCGGGCTGGAGTGGGGATGTGGGGGGGCACCCCGTCCCCAGCGCGGAAAGTTCATTTCTTCCCTTTTTGCCCGCCTCTGGCTCGGTCCCTTCTCCACAAAGGGTCCGCCCCCCTACTCTTGATTTCCAAGTGCCACAAAGTTCCCCGCTACCCTAAGTCGGGACTGTTCTCCAGACCCTTCCTCCCCCAGGGCTCTGCGGTTAAACAAAGAAATATCCTCGAACTGAGAGTGGGAAAGGGGAGGGGGAGCAGTCTCCAATCCTGGGATGCTGTCCGGAGGGGGTGTCTACTCCTAGCTAGCAAAACTGATGGAATGTACAGAGTTACTCAGAATCCTCTATTCCAGTATCTGCTTGAGGATTGGGGAGGGGACACCACTGGGACCCCCCCAGTCTCCTAGAGTTACAGACTTTGGGGAAGACGTGGTCCGTAAAGCCAGACTGAGTATTTGTCTCTTTGTTGGGCTGAGTGTAGGAATGGAAGGGGGTGTGGCTCAGGGGAGGGTCCCAGCCCTGGGGGAGAGGTAGTAAGGGGGAACTGTTGAAAGAGGGGGTCCTGTGGTCACCAACACGCCAAAGTTGGAGGGTCCGTGGGGTTTTGGAAAGACTGTCTCCAAGGAAGTACTAGTCCTGGCGTGGACCTCTCCTCTTCCCTCTCTGGCTTTTGTTCTGGGCTGGCCACGGCCTGGGGCCAGGCGCTTGAAGAGGGGTCTCTTGAGTGAGTGAGTGAGTGGGACAGGTCAAGAAGGCAATAAAGCTGGAAGATGAGAAAACATCACTTGGAAATTTGGTGGAGGGTGTGTGTCTGGATGTGTTGGGAGGGGTGTAGAATTAATTCAGTGTAGTATGTCTGATACCACACCCTCAGCCCAGCATCCCTGGGTGGGTGGGTGTGCTGGGTAAAGGTCCAGATTGAGCAGATGGCATCTCAGCGACCCTTCTCTCTCCTGGTTTCCCAAGGGGTGGGGGGGGTTGGATTCAGAAATTGCAAAGGGACTGGGCTGGGGAGGTGGGGGGTGGGGGAGGAGTGGGGGAGGAGCTGTCCCACAGTGGGGAACAATAGAGGAGCTGCATTCCGGCCTGGAGTGAGGGAGGAGGACGGCTCCTGGCCAAGGAGGAGGGGAGGCAGACTGGGGGGGCCCTGCTCCACATCCCACCTCATCCAACTGGAGTCTAGGTGTTGGGGGATTATGAAGGGAAACAGAATGGAGGAGGGGAGGATGCCACTCCCCTGTGCGGCCCTCCATCCCAAGGCGCTGGCTCTCTTGAGATTTCTGATTGAGAAAGTTGGATTTCCTCTGGTTGCCAGACACTGGGGATTCCGAGCCTGGAATTGGGTGGGGGCACTAGTATCTTTACTTGGACGTGGGGGTGGCCTTGGGAGGTCCCGGAATGTAATGGAGTCATTCTTTAGTCTTCTGCCTCCGCATCAGATGGTCCTGTCCCTCATAAAGTAGGGGGATTTTTTCCTATTTAGAAATGTGCCTTCCCCTTGGTCCTTAAGTATTTGGAAGTCCTCCTTCTTGACTGACCTCCCCACTCCTGCTGCAGTGTTAGTGCTTCTGTTTGACCTCTAGGAAGGTGAGGACCCACTGGTCTTCCTTCAAGAGATGCTTCAGGGTTGCAGAGCCCCAGATGAGGTTCACCCACAGGCCTCAGCTTTTCTTCTTAGCCTTATGCTGTAGTCTGACATCCTCATCCTGGCCCTCAGTGTTATCTAGCTTCCACTTAAGTTTATGGACCCAAAACTCAAGAGCCAGAACCCAGGTGCCTATCAGGGAGCTTGTATGTTATGTAGAGGTGGAAGGAAAGCACATTTTACTTTCCACAAGCCACACAAATAAAACAATAGTTTACTGACATTAAAGCACCCAGGATGTGGACAACAGGTAGCACCTCTTAACTGCCAAGAGGTCCAAAGACAAAGAGGCAGAGCAAAATTTCCTTCCTGATATCTTTTAAAGACTTGTCCAACCTACTCCATCTCCCCAGCTCCAAACTACTGGGGTTGGAGTAGAGAAGGGGGAGGTGGGAGGTAAAATAACTCAGACCTGTTGTTGGAAGAATGGGGTTGAATCAGAAAAATGGATCACTATGCTTGTGAATAGGTAGTATGTGTGGAGGATGAAGAAGGTTGGTCACATATAAATGTGAGCATCTATATGTGAATGAGTTCTAGCCTGGGCTACAGAGACTATCTTAAAAAAAAAAGTTGTAGGTATGTATAGGAATGTGTAGTTTGTGTGTGGGGCAGGATGAGGAAGCAAGACTGGAATACAAGGATCCCATGTACACATGAAAGATGAAAGAGCAGTGGCTCTTAGGTGTCTATGTGCAAACTCACACTAAAGAAGGGTGTGAGTCTCAGGCTCTGTGTGAAACTAGGGGCAAGAAAGGGGAATATGGGAAGAAGGTTGTCCAGTAAGCCATCAAGGTCAGTAGCCTTTTCTGACTAGATAAAATATGTGGCACCCTAGTCTTCCACACTTTTCTTTCTCCCCTTCTTCTTTGTCTCTTTGTCTCATTTTTTTTTCTTGCCTCCCTCTCCAACCTCAGAGTTTTAACTAGCTCCTCCTTCAAAGCAGGAGTATGGGTCTAGAATGCCCTCTCCCTCATCCTGCTCAGCCCTTAGACCATCTCACCTCTCTCCCAAGGGACTGGAGGGGACAGGAGTGTCATGGGTGGGGTGATGCTCCTTCACGTGTGATTTTCCTTATTTTCTTATTCTTTCTTCCTCCCTTGAAATTGATTGTCAGACTCTCCTCACTCTACTGCATTGGACTAGTTGCTGATCTGGGGACCCCCCCAGACACTGTGGGTTGTTATAAGGCATAGAGCAGATCACAGAGAGATGAAGGTCAGTGTCCCTAAGACACTAGAAGAAACTTAATGAATGAAAATTAATTGAGTAGATTGTAGGGTTTATGAGTACATTGGGGTTCTGTGCAGGATTGCTGATAGATGTGGGGATAAGTGATCTGGAAATTTTTGAGTAGTCAGAGAAATTGAGGGAACAGCAAATATTTGGGGAACTGATTTGAACTTAGCAGCTTCTTTGGGAGGGTCTAATTATTTGAGGTTTTGGAGGAATGAATGGACTTGGAAAGTCCTGAATATAACATCAGAAAAGTCGGTGCGTTTGGAAATTGTGGTTGATAACAACACGGGCAGATGAGTGGATTCTTTAAGTCAGGTGGGCTGAGGGTTTCACTGTGCCCACTGAAGGGTTCCTAGAAAGCTGGGTATCTGGGTAAGGATCAAGCACTTACTGGTTCTAGCACAAACCTCCTTGTCCTATGAATTTCTTCCACTCTCCCTTTTCCCACTCTACCCCAGGCTGCAAGATTAAGGCTCTGAGGGCCAAGACTAATACCTACATCAAGACGCCAGTGCGGGGTGAGGAGCCAGTATTCATGGTTACAGGGCGGCGGGAGGATGTGGCCACGGCCCGACGGGAAATCATCTCCGCGGCTGAGCATTTCTCCATGATCCGTGCCTCCCGCAACAAGTCAGGAGCTGCTTTTGGTGTGGCCCCAGCTCTGCCCGGCCAGGTGACCATCCGTGTGCGAGTGCCCTACCGCGTGGTGGGATTGGTGGTGGGCCCTAAGGGGGCAACCATCAAGCGCATCCAGCAGCAGACCAACACATACATTATCACGCCAAGTCGTGACCGTGACCCAGTGTTCGAGATCACGGGTGCCCCGGGCAACGTGGAGAGGGCTCGCGAGGAGATCGAGACGCACATCGCTGTGCGCACCGGCAAGATCCTCGAATACAACAATGAAAACGACTTCCTGGCGGGGAGCCCCGAAGCTGCGCTAGATAGCCGCTACTCGGATGCCTGGCGGGTACACCCGCCTGGTTGCAAGCCCCTGTCTACCTTCCGGCAGAACAGCCTGGGCTGCATCGGCGAGTGCGGAGTGGACTCCGGCTTTGAGGCCCCGCGCCTGGGCGAGCAGGGCGGAGACTTTGGCTACAGCGGATACTTGTTTCCGGGTTATGGCGTGGGCAAGCAGGACGTGTACTATGGCGTGGCCGAGACTAGCCCCCCTCTGTGGGCGGGCCAGGAGAATGCCACGCCTACCTCAGTGCTCTTCTCCTCGGCCTCCTCCTCTTCCTCTTCTTCGAAGGCCCGAGCTGGGCCTCCCGGCTCTCATCGCTCTCCTGCCGCCTCTGCAGGCCCTGAGCTGGCCGGACTCCCGAGGCGCCCGCCGGGAGAGCCGCTCCAAGGCTTCTCCAAACTTGGTGGAGGCGGCCTGCGGAGCCCTGGTGGTGGGCGGGATTGCATGGTGTGCTTTGAGAGTGAAGTAACTGCCGCCCTTGTGCCCTGTGGACACAACCTTTTCTGCATGGAATGTGCAGTACGCATCTGCGAGAGGACGGACCCAGAGTGTCCCGTCTGCCACATCACAGCCACGCAAGCCATCCGAATATTCTCCTAAGCCTCCTGCCTCATGTTTCCTGGGGCCCCCTCCCCGCAGGACTTGTTTGCCACTAGGGCCTTTTGGAAATCAATGATTTGTGAGGGGCAGTGTGCTTGGAGATATTCGCTCGCTGGGGAGGGGGGACAGGGAGGCGGTGGTGGCTGGAGGGTGGGCCACTTTCAGAGCCTCTGGTTACCCTGCCTTGGGAAGATTGGGAAGGGGGCCAGACCGAAAATTTTACTAGAGTTACAACTCTGATACCTCAACACACCCTTAAATCTGGAAGCAGCTAAGAGAAACTTTTGTTATGCCAGAAGTGGCCGCTAAAGCGTTTTGACCCCCTTTGCCCTCCTCCCCAACTGTGTGTTGCTTGATCCCTTCCTTGTGGGGGGTGGGGGAAAGGGAAAGGGAGAATTGCCATTTGTACCTAGAGGTGCTCTTTGGGATTCCCAGCCCTCTGGTCCTGACCTCCAATTTCCTAACATGACCCTTTATAGTGTCCCCCCTCCCCCCTTATACTGTTTGGGAAACTAAGAGTTCCCAATAGTATAAGGGAGTTGGGGCCCTATCAGAAGTTTGCATAGATCACCTAAGGAATGTGGTGTGGGAAAAACATGTCAATAAAGGGCTCAAACTCATTGTCCCCACAAAGCTGGGCTAGAGGAACCAGGAGAGGGGGGGCTCCTGTGTCCCCTGCAATTTTCCCCTTCACTCTTCTTTCCCTGTCTTTCCTTCCTCTGGGTTCTCCCTTTGCTTTTTCTGTTTCCTCCTGCTCTTTTTTTCTTTGCTTCCCAGGGTGGTTTGTTATTTCCAGCCCCTTGTTCTCTGCCTTTCTTCCTTTTCTCTGCCTCCCTCCTGACCCTTCCAGCCCAGCTTTGGGGGCACTATCTCCTGTGGAGAAGCTGAAGGAAGAAGTTTTTGATGCCTCCTCCCCCAGTTCCTCTTCAGGCATTAGACAGCAAGCCCTCTCCCCACTTTCCCAAAGAAGCAACTCCAATTCCTGATAGAATGTATCCCCATTTTCAGTGGTGATTTGAGAAGGAAGTAAAACTGGACATATAAAGGGTCAAATCCCCTACCTTCATCATCTATGGGCATTATATTTAGGGAGCAGTTCTTGGCCTGGTTTTCTGGCTCTGGGAGGGGGGAGCCAGAAGCAGGAAAGCCTGGACAAGAGAGACCGATGACTAGAAGGACTTCCCTCCCCTGCAATGACCCACTCCCTGACCCCTCTCTGGACCTAACTGAACCGCTATTGAATCCTTATTAGTGTGCAAATCATGAAGTCTCTGTTCCATCCACTGTGGCTGAGCAGAGAGGCCAGGTCTTCAGAGAGGGGTCAGACCAGGGCAAAGCAGGACTGGGGTACAGCAGGGCCTGTTCCACAAATCTTGTATTGTGACAGGCCTGGCTCCCCCAGTGTTGCCTCCCTACAGCTCACTTGGGGTTGCCACCAGCCTCTCATCCTCCTGGTTCCGCTGGCCGGGCTAGGAGAGGATGGGGGATGGAAGGCCCAGGGGGCCCTGGAGATGCTTGTATATAATGGGGTGGAACTGTTCTCATGATCTCTGAGCACTTAGCGCTCAGGAGTCCCATTCTTCCTGGATGGAGCTGGGGTGCAGGGATGGAGGTGCATAGGGGATTCCCCACTCCTTCTGCCACCGGTTGTGAATTAACTCACCTCTCCTCAACCTTCCCCTCCAGACCACCAGCCTGGGAGGGGAGAGGAAGGAGATCACAGCCCAGAAAACTGGCCTGTGGCAACTTCCCTCCTTCTTGCCAATGTGATCCATCCTGAGATGTCTGTACAATAGAAACCAAACCAAATGGGCACCCTTAGTTACCAGAGGCTCAGTGGGAGGGGGGGTGGGAAGAAGGGATGTCTGTCTGTCAATCCCCCTCCCCCTCTCCAGTCCTTACCCATAAAGGCAAAAGACTGTTACACTAGGGGGCTCAGCAGATTCAATCCCACCTTTACTGGGTGAGCCAGACCTAGAAACAATCGCAAAACAGTGAGTGACAAAACAGGAGAGAAAGCAGAGAGCAGGAGAAGGCGCAAGATTGGCAACCAACACAGAGGAGAGGAAATAAAAATAGCAAAAAAAAAAAAAAGAAAAAAACAGTTCTTTATAATTTAATATTCTATTTTAATAAAGGCGTTTATTACCATATAAATGTAGCAAAGAACCTGGGCTAATATGAAAAAAAGACTTTTTATTAGGTAATTTATTATATGAAAAGGATATTTTATTTTATGATAAAGTGATCCTTAAAAAAATAAAAAAACTTTAGAAGGTTTAGAATATATGTAGGGAGAGAAGAAGAAAAAAAAATACATTTGTATTCAGAGTTAAATCTTAAAAAAAAAAAGTGTTTTTAATATATGTTCGGGTTTACGTTCCTTTTTTCCCCCACTTTTTTTTGGGGAGGAATGTCATTTGCTTTTCTTCGGGGAGCATCCTGAGATGGATGGTGGAGAGGGGCTGGGGGAACCTGGTCCCTTCTGGGGCCCCCACTAGTAGATTGGATTTCACTCAGTGGGCTCCTCCTCCTTTCTCCCCCTCCCCCTCAGGGGAGCCGGCAGAGCCAAACAAAGAAAGGGATTAACCAGAAAGAAAGAAGCTGTGGGACTAAGGACTGAGGATCCTGAGGTGTCCCCCCTCCCCTTCCCCTGCCCTGTCCACAGGGGTAAGTGAGGAGGGAGAATCCAGAACAGAGGCCTAGCAGGCCTATGGGAACCCTCAGAGAGGTGAGATTTTAAGAGAAATAGATTTTTTTAACCAAAAAATGAGAGAGAGAGAGAGAGAAAGAAAAAGAAACCGAGGGGTTTAAAAGAAGAGAATACTACAAAATAATAATAATTCAAATTTATTTCATATAATCCTAGAGAAAGAAAAAGAATTACTAGTTACTTAGTAGATGATATTCAGATAGCTTAAAGTTTAGTAGCATTGAGGGCCCCTGGGTCCAGTAGAATGTATAAAAGTATGGAAAAGAATAGAGGAGGGAAGTGGCTGAGTCCACCCTGAGCCACTCCATCTTCAGGGGTCATGGAGCAGGTTAAGATTGGGAGCTTCCAGTCTGCTGGGGTTGATTCTGAGAATTCTTGAGTTTTTCACTGTGGGATATGTAAATGAGAAACTCAGTCCCTAAGGTCTTTGAAAGGATGCATGCTGATCATCTCAACCAGGGCTGGGGGCTGAGCTGGGGGCCCAGCTACCATTGTATCTGTTAGCTAGTCCCTACTCTAATGTGATCCAGCCTCTACTGGGGCTCTCAGGGAGGATGGAGACTGCTTAGCTCCAACCTTTCCAAGCCAATTCCTCCTTGGCCTGTGTAAGTTAAGTCCTTGAAATGTAACCTCAATTCACTTCATTATAGATTGGTTCAAGATCTTAGCCATTATACAAATAAATACACATGCTTCCCATCTCAGATCTTCATGAGCATTGAGGGGATTGGTCTCTCATCCCTGCTCCCACCCAGCACTCCAGTCAATATTGTCCTCCATGGAGGCAGTTGAAAGTAGCAATCTTGGAAGCTGTTCTTAAGTCTGTATGGTGCTTCACAGGTTTGCAAGGTATCTCATAGAAATTAGATTCCAAGAAGGACTTCCTTCACTGGGAGGTAGGATTAAGACACTGCCCTTGAAGGCTTTGGGGAATAGATCCCCAAGAGTGCAGAGGTAGGGGAAGGACAGTAGGCCTTGGGTAGCCCTTCTATTAGATCCCTTCTATTCCATCTCACCTTGAGCTGTAGATGTTCTAATTGGGGTCACCCAAGGGTACTTCACCTTCCTCACAGAAAATTGGGAACCTGGTTTCTGCATGTGAGGAATGCACATTTTTTTAAGCACTTGCCTTCTAGCCCCAGCTGGCAGTCAGATCAAACCCTTCTATTGGGGGGAGGAGAGGCCCCTTGGCTCTCTTTTCAGCAAGCCATGCCTGCTCCATTATATCAATGACTGCCTCATCCCTCCCAGACCCTAGACCCCAAACACATCTCCCTCTTCCCAATTTACTCTTCTTGCCCTATCTAGGGACAGATAAACACTCCCACCCCCCCACCCACCCCCCTGCTCTTTTTGTCCTAGAACCCTCGATAGTTTGGGATGGTAGTGTCTGGGATGGGCTTTGCCCATTCGAGGGTGCAGGTTGGGTAGGGGAGGTGGGTGGAGACAGCCCTGGGGCAGGGGGGGATGGTCTCTCCACTGTAGAAAGTAGAATAGGATTGTGGTCAGACTTAATTTGAGGCATCTAGTGAAGACACATACAAATCCAGCAAGGAAAGATTTCAGAAGCAAAATAAAGGCGGGAAATGAAATTGACCCATGAATAATCAAGTCAAAGTGATGTTGCACAAAATGCAGAGAAACCAAGAAGGGGGAGGGTTAATGTATTAAATGTGCTATTAAGAACTTAATTTTATTAAAAGTATTATTACTTAAGACTCTTGTCTCTGCGTGTCAGTTCATATTATTTGGGGTAAGTAGAAGCAATTGTGGTCTGAGGTTCTCTCTGGTTTAACTGAGTGGGTGTTTCCAGAGTTCTTTGCTACCCTCTGCTCTACCCAGTTTCCCACATGAATCTTCAAGCACTAAATCCTATTTTTCCTTTTTTTTTTTTTTTTTGTCCGTCCTAGGGCTTGAACTCGGCTTGGACATTGCTCAAGTCTAACACCCTAACACTTGAACCACAGCACCACTTCCTGCTTTTTCTGTGATTAATTGGAGATAAGAGTCTCATAGAAGCTAGGCACCGGTGCCTCACGCCTGTAATCCTAGCTACTCAGGAGGCTGAGATCTGAGGATTGAGGTTCAAAGCCAGCCCCGGCAGGAAGGTCCGTGAAACTCTTATATCCAATAAACCATCAGAAAACCAGAAGTGGTGCTGTAGCTCAAGTGGTAGAGTGCTAGCCTTGAGCTGAAGAGCTGAGGGACAGAGCTCAGGCCCAGAGGTCAAGCCCTACAATGGACAAAAATAAAATAAAAATAAAGAGTCTCATGGACTTTTCTGCCCAGGCTGGCTTTGAACTGCAATCCTCAGATCTCCTGAGAAGCTAGGATTACAGGCATGAACCACCAGCCCCCAACTCAATTCTATTTTTCTTCCCCATATATTTCCTTCTTTTCCTTGGAAATGCATTGACATCTTCCACCCTCTCAGCAGCATAGGCGAAAAAAGATCAATCTATCCCTGTTGAAGACAGGACAAAGACTAGATAAGGACTAGGGTGTGACATAAGTTGTCGCGTACCTGCCTGCCTAGTAAGTGTGAGGCCCTGAATTCAAAACTCTAATACTGTCCCAAAGAAGGCACCAGGAGACGGACTTGCTGGAGGACCCCAGCATACTACAAGGCTGGCCCCACCTCTTCTCCCTTGCTTGTTCCCCAGCTTCCTTCTCTTGCCCCAGCATTGGAGTGACCTCAGTTCTTGGCACCAGGGCCTTGGGCACCAGATGGTGCCTACCGATGGTTTCTTTTGTCTTGCCTTCCACATACCCCTCCCCTCCCTCCATGTAGTACTACCTCCCCCACCTGCCCTAGGGGTTGGCAGAGGGATGGATGGGCACCTCCGCCCCCTTGGCACTGTCCCCAGACCACAGAACTCCAGAGGGAGGTGGCCCTGAGGGACAGTGGATATGGTAGGGAAGACAGAGAGAGGGGGAGAAGGGGATCAGGGACTCAAAAGAGGGACCAAAATTGGAGGGGTGAGGGGTGGCAGAGACAGAAGAGGAAGAACAGACGGGAGGCAGCAGGATGGCTAGGCATGGGTACAAAACAACTTTATTTGAAGGCATGGACAGATGATGAATGTGTGTGGTGGGACATGAAGACCCTAGGGCTCTGAGTGTCTGTGACCAAGGAACTAAAGGCCAGGAAAATGTCCTGTAGTGTTTGGAGGGCAGGTACCAGAAGGTTGGAGGAGCGGGGTTGACCATGGTCAAAATCAGAGGCTGATGCAACAGGCCCTTTTCTCCCCAGAGACAGGCTCCTGCCCAGATTGGGCACTGCCCAGGGCGATTGCATTGGTCCGGGTGCTGTTTTGCCTCTGCTTGGACACCTTCGCAAAGATCTCTGAGAGAGTAGAAGGCAGTGATCAGATCAGATGGTTTAGCACCCATTTCCCACCTCTACATATATGCATCATGCCCTGTCCAAGCACTAGAAGTGGTCCCAGTGGTGGGAGTTTCTACTGGAAAGAAGTGAAATTTCAGCATCTGGTCCTTTCTACTTACCTGGGAGGAGAAGGAACCAAGACTCACACCTTTGGGTAGTATGATCTTCCAGTTGTCATCAGGCTGAGGGAGGCTGAGAGTTTATAAAGGCTCCCTGAGACTTTACAAAATGTATACTTGGGGTCTATTCCTTGGCATTTGTAGTTAGATGAAAGTTACCAAGTGCAGAGCACTGTGCCAAAGTGGGACAGGCAATGGTGGCTGAGAAGGAGGCTGGGGGCCCACAGGGAAAGTATGGTAGGCAGTCAGCTGGAAGAGAGCTGGGTGTCTATTAGGCTTCTGACCCTAGGGATGAAAGGGACTGCCAAATGGAGGCAGGCTCTAACCTTTGAGGATAGTCTCAAAGGCCAGCTCAACATTGGTGGAGTCCAGGGCTGATGTCTCCAGGAACAGCAGCCCGTTGTTTTCTGCCAAGAAGAAAAACACCATTAATTGAGGGATCAAAGGCAATAATTAATAATAATATTTACCTAATGTTTACTATATACATTACTAAGTACTAAACATTGTAGTAACTCACTTAATACTTAAAGCTGTGTATGAGTATGTTCCGTTAGGAAACTGAAACCCAGAAGCAGAGAAAATGAAGAGGAAATCTGCTCTGTGGTCCATATCTAAGAACTCACCAAGGGGCAGTGGGAAGCTGAGCTCTGGAGTTTACCCTCAAAACCACCATATTGTATTACTGCTAAACCTAGAGAACTCCTGGGGCAAATGGGGCAGGAGATAGCCAAGTGGAACCCAACAGGATCTTGGAGAATTGTGGGGTGGGACTGTTTGAGGCTTTGTTTTGTTTTGTTTTGTTTGCCAATCTTGTGACTTGAACTCTGGACTTGGGCACTGTCCCTGAGTTTTTGTGTTCACTAATGCTCTACTTCTTGAGCCACAGCTGACTTTCTCGCTTTTGTGAGTGTGTGTGTATATAGTTTATTGAAGATAAGAGTTTTGCAGCCAGGTGCTGGTGGCTCACGCCTGTAATCCTAGCTACTCAGGAGGCTGAGATGAGGATCGCGGTTCAAAGCCAGCCCAGGCAGAAAAGACCGTGAGACTCCTATCTCCAATAAACCACCAGAAAACCGGAAGTAGTGCTGTAGCTCAAGTGGTAGAGTGCTCGCCTTGAGCTGAAGAGCTGAGGGACATCGCCCAGGCCCAGAGTTCAAGCCCCATGACCGACAAAAAAAAAAAAAAAAAAAAGTTTTGCAGGGGCTGGGAAGGTGGCTCAGTGGTAGAGTGCTTGCCTTGCATGCGTGAGGCCCTGGGTTCAATTCCTCAGCACCACATAAGCAGAAAAAGCTGGAAGTGGCACTGTGGCTCAAGTGGTAGAGCGCTGGCCTTGAGCTGAAGAGCTTAGGGACAGGGCCCAGGCTCAGTGTTCAGGCCCCAGGACCAACAACAACAACAGAAAAGTGAGAGAGAGAGAGAGAGAGAGAGAGAGAGAGAGAGAGAGAGAGAGAGAGAGTCTCAGACTCTCCTGCCTGGTTTAGCTTCTAACCACGTTTCAGATCTCAGCCTCCTGAGTAGCTAGGATTACAGGCATGAGCTACTGGTGCCTGGTAGGCCTGTCTTATAATCAGCTATGATTGCTGATGAAGGCATGTCTTAGAGAAGTGGAGATAAGTCTACACAGGGGAGCTGGGTGTAGAGCAGACTCTGAGGAAACTGGAGCTGATTGAGTGTGGGCAAGTTTGCAGGAGTCAGATTGGGTGTGGCTGGGTACTCACCTGCAAACATTCGGGCCTCCTCAGTGGGAACCTCCCGGGCCTGACTAAGGTCACTTTTGTTCCCCACCAGCATAACGACAATAGTGGCTTCAGCATGGTCATAGAGCTCCTTCAGCCAGCGTTCTACTACGGCATATGTCTGGTGCTTGGTTAGATCAAACACTAGGAGGGCCCCCACTGCTCCACGATAGTACCTGAATGGGAGTAGGATAGGTGGGCAGACAAAGATCAGGTATTAGGTTCAGCCACAAAGCAAAGTCATCATGCCAAAAATGACTGAGTCAAAGTATATCAATTTTTAGTAAATAAAGAAACTGAGGACATCCAATCTGGTTGAGAAGATCAGGGCTCCTGTGCAATTTAGGAACACTGGTCTTGGGACCCCCAAGGTGTACTTCTCTGCTCCCAACCTCTTACCAGCTCTTCAAAGCCCTTTTGCTTCCATTCTCCTGTGTCCCAATTTTAGTCCCCACTACCCACCAAAGTCCATCTATGTACTCTGGCCAAATGTGCCTCCTGGATGTTCCACCTCTGAGATCTTTCCTCAGTCCAGTGCCATCTTCTCCCCTGTGGCCATCTTTCTAGGACTAGTACCTGGCTTGACCATCAAGGCATCCCTGCCAGCAGGCAGACTCTTTCTCAGAGTTGAAAGCGTTGTGCTTGGGCTGGTGGTGTGTAATTATTTCCAAGTTTTATTGCTGAAGCAATCAGGGCTTATAAGAGGTCAAATGACAGAGTGAAATGTATATGGCCTTTGTGAGTCTAAGAGTAGATACTGCTTCCTGCCTCCTAGTAGATCCAGTCTGTCCCCATCATACATGCATGCATAGACCATCTTGCACACATGTGGACTTGAAACTGACCAGAGGACACTTTGGATGTGGTTTTCGGAGGCCTAGACTTCCTATGTATTCTCTGAGACTTTATAAAATGTACACTCTGGGTCCAGCTCTTGGCATTTGATAAATGTTACCAGGCACAGAGCACTGGGCCAAACTGAAGGGGCACTCTCAACCCACACAGCCTGCCCCATCCCAGCTCTACCTAGATTTTACCTTGCTTGTATTTAAACAGGGATTTATTAGAGCACCTTACTACTATAGTACATGTGCCAAATGATTTGTATCTTCCCAGGCATATGGCAAAAGCTTAGTAAGGGGTAGCAATGACTCTTGGTTTAGTCCTACTAGTTAGTCTTACTTCTTATATCCTATCTCTGTTTGCTGCTCACAGCACTAGTGCTTCAGTGCTCTCCCCCAGGGAGCATACTGCTGAGTCCCTGTTTCCCCATCCTCTTCTACCTCTCCCTGACTTCCCAGGGCTTCCACAACCCCCCAGCCCCCCAGCCCAGGCTCACGCTGAGGTGATGGCTCGATATCGCTCCAGGCCAGCTGTGTCCCAGATCTGCGCCTTGACTGCAGCAGTGCCCAGCATTACAGTGCGGGTTGAGAACTCAACCCCGATGGTGGTGCGGCTGTCGTGGCTGAACTCATTGCGTGTGAATCGGGACAACAGATTGGTCTTGCCCACGCCTGACTCACCGATCAGCACCACTGAAGGAGTGGAGAGATAAAGACTGAGCACCCCGGCACAGTGGCTCCAAGCCCACCTGAGCTTAGAGGGTTTTTCAACAGAAAAGAGAACTGAGCCCAGAAAACCAAGAGGGCTCCAGCTCTCCTGGCAGAGACTCTGGATACATAATGCATCTGCCCTGGAGGAAAAAAGGCCAGAAGTATAAAACAAACAAAGGGGCTGTAAGGATTACAGGCCTGCTCTGATGAAACATGGATGCAGAACCAGCTTTAGTTGCTGGTGACAGAGAGGAAATCTGTAAGCTGTGTGAGTATGGGTGTTATGTGGAGAGGTGACAGGAGTGTGAAAATGGACAGAGATGATAGGAGATCTGGGAGGACCAGAACTCTGTGTGTGTGTGTGTGTGTGTGTGTGTGTGTGTGTGTGTGTGTGTGTGTGTGTGTGTATAAGAGAGAGAGAGAGACAGCTGGGGGAAGAGGTTGATAAGTGTATTCAAATAGGAAAGAGGTGAGAACATGTGAACAGAGATATGGATACAGGGCCTCGGTGCTGTCCCTTAGCTTTTTTTGCTCACAGTTAGCACTCTACCATTTGAGCCACACCTACAATTCTGGCTTTTTGATGGTTAATTGGAGATTTGTTGGAGAGCCTCTAGGATTGTCTACCTGAGCTGGCTTCAAATCTTCATCCTCAGATGTCAGCCTCCTGATTAGCAAGTGTGAGATACCTGTGGGTCTTCTAAGGGTGAGAGGAAGGGGTGTGTGTGTGTGTGTGTGTGTGTGTGTGTGTGTGTGTGTGTGTAAAAGTTAGGATCAATTGTCAGTAAGGTACAATTCTATATATAAAAGATCTTGAGATGAGGTGCTGGACTAGCTCTGTCCTTCAGCAAGCTATAAATTT